>NC_088333.1:25872500-26135000 GCF_036884655.1 Musa acuminata AAA Group | reverse complement strand
GGAGGTGCAACCGCCCAAGCCAGGAGGTGGCACCGCCTGGGCTAAGTCTCCCAGGGAGACTGGGCGGTGCAACCGCTCCAGCCAGGAGGTAGCACCGCTTGGGCTCAGTCTCTGAGCGAGATTGGGCGGTGCAACCTCCCCTGACAGAGGTAGCACCGCCTGGGCTCGGTCTTCGAGCTCTGGTAGGAGAGGTGCAACCGCCTCAGTCAGGAGGTGGCACCGCCTGGGGCTCACTCTCCGAGCCAGACTCAAGCGGTGCAACCGCCCCTAACAGAGAGGTGCAACCGCCTGGGCTCAGTCTCCGAGCTCTGTCGGGCAGTGCAACCTCTCTAGTCAGGAGGTGCAACCGCCTGATCCCGGAATTCCGGGATTTGATCGTTTTGAGCTCCAAATTTGAACTGGGTTGGGGCCTATAAATACCCCACCCATTCAGTACAGAAAGAGCAAGAGACCTACACCGAAATCTTGATCATCTCTGTGATTCTTGAGCTCAAAATTGTTGAAAAGCCTTTAAGTTCTCCTCCTTCTGTTCTTCAAAGTCTTGAGTTGTAAAGAGAGGAGAGAAAGGTTCTGTAAGGGTTGTCTCCTGATCCCGTCAAAAGGAGTGAAACTGTAAAAGGGCAGTTGGCCTTCGCCTATTGAAGGAAGGCCTCTAGTTGACGTCGGTGACCTCGTCGGTGGAGGAAGCCAAAGTGGAGTAGGTCAAGACTGACCGAACCACTCTAAATCTCTGGTTTGCTTTTACTTTGAGCACTTTATCATTACTGCAAACCTCCTACATAGCTACTGCCCTCTACGCTTTTACGAACAAGTCTCTAAGTTCTGATTTTTCCGAATCTGCATTCAGACGTAAATCGGTGTTTTCGTACGATCTTTACATTGCAGTTTACGTTCTGATTCCATTTATAACTACAAACTGTCTTCTGTGCTTTTACGAACGAGTTTCTTAGTTCAGATCTTTCTAAAACTACGCAAATTTCGTTTAGACGTAAAACTACGTTTAGAGGTAAAACTGCGTTTAGACGTAAAACTGCGTTTAGACGTAAACTGCACAAACTGTGTTTAGACGCAAACTACGTTTAGACGTAAACTGAGTTTAGACGCAAATTGTGTTTAGGCGCAAACTGTGTTTAGATGCAAACTGCGTTTAGACGTAAACTGAGTTTAGACGTAAAACTGCGTTTAGATGCAAACTGCGTTTAGACGCAAACTGAGTTTAGACGCAAACTATGTTTAGACGCAAACTGCGTAAACTGCGCTTAATCTTAAGATCGGCTTTTACATCGAAATCGCTTTTATTGAACAAACGCAGCTTTCGTTTTTAATCACTGAAAGATTTTCGCTGCACTAATTCACCCCCCCCCCCCTCTTAGTGCTCTCGATCCTAACAGCTGATTGGATCCCGATCCCTACTAGAAGTATATCAGAGACTTCTGTTTCAGGTGCGGAGGGTGTCACGTGAGTTGCTAGTAAAATAGTAAGAGCATATTAAGAGAGAAGTCCATATCTTGATTGTTTATTTCTGTAAAATCTGCATGTTATTTATTTCTACTGCATCTTTATTTACAAAAAATGTCGCTTTCACGGATTGACTCTGCAATTTGAGAATTGTTCTCATGGTGGAGAAAATTACGTACATCCTTGATAAAGTGATGCCTATGCCTAAGGAAGGGGCTAGCGAGGATGAGATTGCTCGCTACGTGAAGTACATTAATGACTCTACTTTTGCTCTGTTACATGTTGGGCTCCATGATGTTAGGACTCTAGCTTGGAGAGTCCTAATTGAGAGGGACATTCATGTAAAACTGTTAGGACTCTAGCTAGGAGAGTCCTAATTGAGAGGGACATTCTGTTAGGTCCTAATTGAGAGGGACATTCTGTTAGGACTCTAGCTAGGAGAGTCCTAATTGAGAGGGGCATTCAAGTATGAGGTGTTTTCTTAGAGAAGAATTAGGAGTTGTAAGGGAATATGAGTCTTGAATATGAGTCCTACTAGGAGTTGGTTAGAAGTAAGAGTCTTAAGTAGGAGTCATATTAGGAGTTATATTAGGAGTTAGGGTTTAGAAGCCTTATAAATAGTCATGTATTCCTTCTCTTTTCATAAGCATTAGATGAATCTTTTCATTAATAGCCCAAAGATTGGAAAGTTTCCGAGTTCATTGCTAACGGTACCTGGTGTCTCCATAATCCTATTTCTCCCGAAATGTTATCACTTTGGCCGACTATCATAGCTATTCCAATCAGGAACAACTCTTCAGATATTCTTATTTGGCCTCATGACAATGGCAAATTTAGTGCCACATCCGAATGGAATTAAATTAGGCAAAGAAATAACAAGTGGGTCCCAAGCAGTTGGACATGGGATCGACCGGGATCACAAAGACACTCCTTATGTACATGGCAGGCCCTTCTCAATAAACTACCTACAATAGACAATATGAAAAGAAGAGGTATCTATCATGTTAACCGATGCTCTCTTTGTTTGCAACAAGAAAAAACTATTGACCACCTCTATTTTGCTTGTGATTATACAAAATGGATATGGAAGGAGATTCTCCAGCGATTTGAACTCAATAGATTGCCGCAACCAAACTTGCACCAAGAACTAGGCGACCTCATGCAATGTTTCTCAAGAAAAGAGCCTCTTACACAACTGGCAAAGGTTACTTTCAGATGCGCTATTTGGTGGATGTGGAAGGAGAGATGTAATAGAATCTTTGAAGGTCAACACACAAACAATGCTCAG
This sequence comes from Musa acuminata AAA Group, assembly GCF_036884655.1. Lineage (NCBI taxonomy): Eukaryota > Viridiplantae > Streptophyta > Magnoliopsida > Zingiberales > Musaceae > Musa > Musa acuminata. The sequence continues at coordinate 26,132,254 of NC_088333.1, read as the reverse complement.
CTCTTGAAAGAGATTATTAGAGACTCAAGATCCTGTATGGAGCATGATCTCAAAACCGAGCACTTCACCCGATGAGAAAAAGATATTTTTATCAAATTTAATTTTGCTATTAGCTAAAGATCTTGGGAATGATGCCAAATAATATACCCACAGGTAGTTATAGTCTACAGCATGTGTAGTCATAACTATCGCATTCGCACTCTATGAGTTACTTGGCTTTGTCTATGACTTGTATAGATAAAGCTATTTGTAGAAACTTTACACATAATCAATTTACTTTTACTTACCAAAAAGAATCTTTTCTGCAGCCGTTGAGCAGCAACTTGGAGGGAGGAACCCCTATAGAGTTCCATGGAAGCCGATCCCCTAAAGAGATCAACCCCAAATTTAGAATCTGTAAGGGTTCTAACACCTGGTATCAGAGCAGCGTTCTTGGCGTCTCGCTGCCCTTCCACAGCCATCCATCAACCCTCCACAACCATCCAAAGCAATTCCCACAATTGCTTAAAAGATCATCGCCGAATTCCGCCATCATCTCCACCACCACGGATCATCCCTTGATCTCCCCGTGAATTACAACAGGTTCTGGTTTTCTACCTTACTGCTACTGCAATTTAGTTATCCTTATTTGAAAATCCCAAAAAATTTATTCCTATGTTGCTGCATAAACTTTTCGTCATAAAGTTTTCATCTCTACGACGAAAGATACATTACAGAATTCCTACCGTATATCACTATCTGTTTGATCTTGCTACTATGTTTTTTCTATCCAAATCTCCAAGAAATTTTATGACATCTTTGACACTTCCTAACAGCAGATTTCCCTTTGGTTTTGTCAAAAAATTCTCAATATAAACCATTGATATTTTACATCTAATCTGCTATACTTGAAAATCTGCATCATAAAATTTCAGCCACATAGCACTGATTGTTTGATCTTGATACTATGTTGTTTCTATCCAAATCTCTACAAAATTTTTATGATAGCTTTGACACATCCTAATAGTGGATTTCCCTTTGGTTTCATCAAAAAATTCTCAATATAAACTTCTGATCTTTTACATCTAATCTGCCATACTTAAAAATCTGTGCTGCAGAAAATTTCAGCCGCATATTGTTGCCTTAACCCATCTATTTGCAATCTTTTTTGAATGAAATTTCTTATACACTTTATATATCATCTTGGCTTCTATCTAAGATTAATCTATTGAGGAATTCATCTCTAAAACTGATTTTTGTGTTGCTATAAATTTTCATCGTAAACTGCTGAAATTTTTCGATGAGAATTCTGCTATCGTAACTTGCACCAATTTCCTTGCTATTATACTGCCGAAATTTTCTTGATTAAATTAGTCATACTTGCTGTCATATAAACTATGATTTTTCTATCAATTCCCTCCTCAATTCTCTCAAGTTTTTGGTAGAAATTACGTCGAGAAACCGCTGTTTCTTCGACGACAATTCTGTCCTTACAAGACAGCACATACTTGCTGCAACTTCCACTGATTTCTCTCAAACCTTTGCTGCCATCTACCATAGATCCAAAACTTTCATCCACAGCCCTAAAATTCCACAAGACCACACCCTCAAACTACACCCAAAACAGCCACAAAACAAGCCTAAATCGTAACCTACATCCACCGATCCACCAACCCTTTCGACCATCACTTCTCTCAACCTATACATGCCTTTAACCTGACAACAAAAGAGATATCTTAACATCATAGATTTGGAGGCATATACTATGGCATCTAAGGAGGCAATCGATGCTAAATTCGAAGCCTTGGAAGCGCGAATGGAGGATAAGATTCGGACGCTCTTTACTGAACTCAGATTGGGCCGACTACTAAGCCCGAAAAAATCATATCACGGAGAGAGCTTTACCCAATCGCACCAGGCTCGAAGAGATGAGTTCCAAGAGAGGGGAGGCTCTATGATCGATCCCAACTATCCATGCATAAGGGTGGACTTCCCTAGATGGGAAGAAGGAGACCCGATTGGTTGGATCTTGCACGCGGAGCGATATTTTAGGTACCACAAAACTGCGGATACATCTATGGTGAAAATTGCAGCTATACATCTTGAAGGGGATACTATACAGTGGTTTGACTGGTTTGAACATACTTATGGAGTCCTTTCATGGCAACAATTCAAAGAAGGATGTTAGGACACTAGCTAGGAGAGTCCTAATTGAGAGGGACATTCTGTTAGGACTCTAGCTAGGAGAGTCCTAATTGAGAGGGACACTCTGTTAGGACTCTAACTAGAAGAGTCCTAATTGAGAGAGACATTCTGTTAGGAGGTTTTTTCTTAAGAGAAGAATTAGGAGTTGTAAGGGAATAGAAGTCTTGAGTATGAGTCATATTAGGAGTTGGTTAGAAGTAAGAGTCTTAAGTAAGAGTTCTATTAGGAGTTAGGGTTTAGAAGCCCTATAAATAACCATGTATTCCTTCTCTTTTGTTAAGCAATAGATGAATCTTTTCTGCAGCCTTTGAGCAGCAACTTGGAGGGAGGAACCCCTATAGAGTTCCAAGGAGGCCGATCCCCTAAAGAGATCAACCCCAAGTTTAGAATCTGCAAGGGTTCTATCAACTGGTATCAGAGCAGCGTTCTTGGCATCTCGCTGCCCTTCCACTGCCATCCATCAACCCTCCACAACCGCCCAAAGCAATTCCCACAATTGCTTAAAAGATCGTCGTCAAATTCCACCGTCATCTCCACCACCGCAGATCATCCTTTGATCTCCCTGTGAATTGCAGCAGGTTCTGGTTTCCTACCTTACTGCTGCTGCAATTTAGTTATCCATATTCGAAAATCAAAAAAAAAAAAAAAAAAAAAATTCGTTCCTATATTGCTGCAAATTTCATCGTAAGTTGCTGAAATTTTTCGACGAGAATTCTGCTATCGCAACTTACACCAATTTTCTTGCTGTTACTGCCGAAATTTTCTTGATTAAATTGGACATCCTTGCTGTCATATAAACTGAGATATTGCTGTCAATTGCCTCCTCAAATCTCTCAAATTTTTTGTGGAGATTTCATCGAGAAACCACTGTTTCTTCGACGTTAATTTTGCTCTTACAAGACAACACAATTCTGCAGCAAACTTTCACTGATTTCTATCAAACCCATACATGCCTTTAACCCGTCAACAAAAGAGAGATCTTAACATCACAGATTTGGAGTCATATACTATGGCATCTGAGGATGCAATCAATGCTAAATTTGAAGCCTTTGAGGCACGAATGGAGGATAAGATTCGTACTCTCCATACCGAATTCAGTTTGGGCCGACCACCAAGCCCGAAGAAATCACATCAAGGAGAGAGCTCTAATCAATCAAATCATGCCCAAAGAGATGACTTCCAAGAGAGGGGAGGTTCTATGACCGACCCCAACTATTCGCGCATGAGAGTGGACTTCCCTAGATGGGAAGAAGGAGACCCAATTGGTTGGATCTCGCGCGCGGAGCGATATTTTCGGTACCATAAAACTGCGGATGCATCCATGGTGGAAATTGCAGCTATACATCTGGAAGGGGATGCCATACAATGGTTTGACTGGTTTGAACACACTTATGGAGCCCTTTCATGGCGACAATTCAAAGAAGGACTACTGATCCGCTTCGGACCAACTTATTATGAGAACATTGACGGACAACTAGCAAAGATCCGACAAACCTCCACCATTCAGGAGTACCAAACCAGGTTTGAAAGGTTATCTAATCAAACTCGTGATTGGTCTGAAAAACAGTTATTGGGGACTTTTATTGAGGGCTTAAAGCCGGAGATCCGGGGAGAAGTTAAGGCGCGACAACCATACACGCTTATGGCAGCCATCTCTTTCGCACGACTTCAAGAGGAGCGATTGAACCATGAAGCCCGGAGGACAAGGATCACTCCACGACCTACAATACTAAAGCCCTCAGCCCTCCCTACTATCAACCGAGTCCCTGCACCGAAAAGGTTAACAAGAGAAGAACTTCGAGAGCGATCTGCGAAAGGGTTATGTTAGCATTGCGACGAGCCGTGGAGCCGCGAGCATCGCTGTAAAAAAGGTAGACTTCTTATGATTGAACCAGTAGAAGAAGAGGTCATTGAACATCTAGAAGAGAGCCTTGAACATGAAGAAGAAGATATGGAAGAAGAGCCACAGTCGACCGACATTACGGTACATGCACTAGCCGGCTACTCAAATCCGCAAACGATGAAAGTTGGAGGCCTTCTCAAACAACAGCCGATCACTGTTCTCATCGACACGGGTAGCACTAATAACTTCCTGAATAGTAAGGTTGCTGCTCGGATGGCACTGCATATTGAAGGTTGCAGCAAGTTCGATGTAAAGGTTGCCGACGGCAGAATCCTAAAGTGCGACCAAAGATGCCCGCAGGTGAAACTATTACTGCAAGACCAAGAAATTATCACCGATTTCTTCCTCCTACCAATCGATGACTATGAGGCAGTGCTTGGTATCGAATGGCTGACTACACTAGGTGATGTCTCTTGGAACTTTTCTAAATTAATTATGAAATTCTACTGTAAGGGCAAACAGATCATCCTACGCGGGAAGCGCGGAAGCAACGTTACCACTGTTTCGACCCAACGAATGGAGAAAGTTTTACACAAGGTAAATGGTGCCTTTTTGATGCACCTCCAACAGCAACCAAAGGGGAAGAAAATAGAATTTGAAGATCAAAATCTTGCCCAATTGCTCACTGAATTTGCTGACATATTTGCTGAACCGCACGGTCTTCCTCCTTCTCGGCAACATGACCATCGAATTCCAATCCTTCCGGGCAAGCCACCAGCGAACACTCGACCATACCGATATCCTCACCTCCAGAAAGATGAAATTGAAAAGATCGTAAAGGAGATGCTTGAAACAGGGGTGATTCGACCAAGTTGCAGCCCCTATTCCTCTCCGGTGCTACTTGTACGCAAGAAGGACGGAACTTGGCGGATGTGCATTGACTACCGAGCTTTAAATGGCATCACCGTCAAGGACAAATACCCAATACCAGTGGTGGATGAACTTCTTGATGAATTGAAAGGAGCTCGAGTCTTCACGAAGTTGGACCTCCGATCCGGTTACCACCAAATTCGGGTATGTGACGATGACATTCCAAAAACTGCATTTCGCACACATGATGGCCATTATGAATTCTTGGTAATGCCTTTTGGACTCACTAATGCTCCTTCAACGTTTCAAAGTCTCATGAATGATATATTTCGGAGCTTTCTTCGTAAATTTGTGCTGGTATTTTTCGATGATATTCTCGTTTACAGCCCTTCTCTTGAGACTCACTTTCAGCATTGACGGATTGTTTTGACGATCCTTCGGGAGAATACTCTTTTTGTTAAGCAACCAAAGTGCAGCTTTCTCCAGCAAAAAGTAGAGTACCTTGGGCATATAATATCAGAAGAAGGAGTGGCGGTAGACCCAACAAAAATTGAGGCAATGCAAGGCTGGCCGAAACCTACAAACGTGAAATTACTACGGGGGTTCCTTGGACTAACGGGCTACTACCGAAAATTTGTTAAGGACTATGGGAAGATCAGTGCACCACTCACTTCTTTACTGAAAAAAGATGCTTTCCAATGGTCGGACAAAGCCTCTGCTGCCTTCGACAAACTTAAAGCAGCCATGACAACGACGCCGGTGCTTGTGCTACCAGATTTCAATAGACCCTTCATCATTGAGGCCGACGCATCTGGAGTCGGAATTGGAGCTGTTCTCATGCAAAATGGTCGACCACTCGCATACACTAGCAAGGCATTATCTCCCTCCCATCAAAACATGTCAGTATATGATAAGGAGATGCTTGCCATTGTACACGTAGTAACGAGGTGGAGACCCTACCTGATCGGCCAGCGATTTCAAATTAAAACTGACCATAAAAGCCTCAAGTACTTTTTGGAGCAAAAGATATCATCCCCTGAGCAGCAAAAATGGGTAACCAAACTTCTTGGATTTGATTATGAAATTATTTACAAAAAGGGGAAAGAAAACGTTGTTGCAGATGCACTCTCACGGCTACCTGAACAAGCTAAGGTTTCAGCCATCTCCCTTCCTACCACCAGTCTCCTCGAGGACATTAGGGAAGAATGGAAAAAGGATCCAGAGATCAACAAGATCATAAAAAAATTGGAGGAGGATCCAAGTGCAATAGCCCACTATACCTGGGATTCGAGGGATTTACGCTACAAAGGTCGCATTGTGCTTATACCTAACTCCCCTTGCATCGCAATCATCTTGCATGAAATGCACTCTATACCTTCAGCAGGGCACTCTGGATTCCTAAGAACCTACAAAAGAGTGAAGCAAAATTTTTATTGGAAAGGGATGAAAAAAATTATTGCTGAATATGTGGCACAATGTGATATATGTCAACAGAACAAGGGTGAAACTGTGGCAAATCCAGGGAAGCTACAACCACTACCCATACCAGACTCAGTGTGGACAGACATCTCCATGGACTTCATTGAAGGGCTGCCATCTTCCAAAGGTAAAAGCACGATTCTCGTGGTGGTTGATCGACTTACAAAATATGCTCATTTTTGTGCTGTGAGAAATCCCTACACTGCTGCTAGTATTGCCCAGATTTTCATAGAAAATATTGTTAAACTGCATGGGATGCCAAGGTCCATCGTAAGTGATCGTGACAGGATCTTCACTAGTAAATTTTGGACCGAGTTATTTCAGTTACAAGGCACCAAACTCAAGATGAGCACAGCATATCATCCACAAACTGATGGCCAAACAGAGGTGGTAAATAGGTGCTTAGAGACATACCTCCGGTGTTTCGCTAGCGACCGACCAAAAGAGTGGGCGAAATGGCTTCCCTGGGCCGAATGGTGGTATAATACTACATATTATTCATCTACAAAATGTGCCCCTTATGAAGCATTGTATGGTTGACCGGCACCTGTGATTCCAAAGTATGTAATTGGCTCGGCCAAGGTAGATCAGGTTGACCAAGAATTGATTGATAGGGATAAACTCTTACAACTGTTAAAAGATAATCTCTCTACCGCTCAAGCCAGAATGAAGCAGCAAGCCGACACACGACGAAGTGAAAGAGAATTTTGTTAGGACTCTAGCTACGAGAGTCCTAATTGAGAGGGACATTCATGTAAAACTGTTAGAACTTTAGCTAGGAGAGTCCTAATTGAGAGGGACATTCTGTTAGGTCTCTAGCTAGGAGAGTCCTAATTAAGAGGGACATTCATGTAGGAGGTTTTTTCTTAGAGAAGAATTAGGAGTTGTAAGGGAATATGAGTCTTGAGTAGGAGTCCTATTAGGAGTCTTGAGTAGGAGTCTTAATTGAGTAGGACTCTTGAGTAGGAGTCCTATTAGGAGTCTTGAGTAGGACTCTTGAGTAGGAGTCCTATTAGGAGTTAGGGTTTAGAAACCCTATAAATAGCTATGTATTCATCCTCTTTTGATAAGCAATAGATGAATCTTTTCTGCAGCCTTTGAGCAGCAACTTGGAGGGAGGAACCCCTATAGAGTTCCAAGGAGGCCGATCCCCTAAAGAGATCAACCCCAAGTTTAGAATCTGCAAGGGTTCTAACACCTGGTATCAGAGCAGCGTTCTTGGCGTCTCGCTGCCCTTCCACAGCTATCCATCAACCCTCTACAACCATCCAAAGCAATTCTCACAATTGCTTAAAAGATCGTCACCGAATTCCGTCATCATCTCCACCACCACGGATCATCCTTTGATCTCCCCGTGAATTGCAACAGGTTCTGGTTTCCTACCTTACTGCTGCTGCAATTTAGTTATCCTTATTCAAAAATCCAAAAAAAATTCGTTCCTATATTGCTGCATAAACTTTTCGTCGCAAAGTTTTCATCTCTACGACGAAAGATACATTGCAGAATTCTAGCCGCATAGCACCATCTTTTTTTTTTTGGTAAGTAAAAGTAAAATTCATTATGTGTAAAGTTTCTACAAATAGCTTTATCTATACAAGTCATAGACAAAGCCAAGTAACTCATAGAGTGCTAATGCGATAGTTATGACTACACATACTGTAGACTATAACTACCTGTGGGTACATTATTTGGCATCATTCCCAAGATCTTTAGCTAATAGCAAAATTAAATTTGATAAAAATATCTTTTTCTCTTCGGGTGAAGTGCTCGGTTTTGAGTTCATGCTCCATACAGAATCTTGAGTCTCTAATAATCTCTTTCAAGAGCTGAGCATTGTTTGTGTGTTGACATTCAAAGATTCTATTACATCTCTCCTTCCACATCCACCAAATAGCACATCTGAAAATAACCTTTGCCAGTTGTGTAAGAGGCCCTTTTCTTGAGAAACATTGCATAAGGTCGCCTAGTTCTTGGTGCAAGTTTGGTTGCGGCAGTCTATTGAGTTCAAATCACTGGAGAATCTCCTTCCATATCCATTTTGTATAATCACAAGCAAAATAGAGGTGGTCAACAGTTTCTTCTTTTTGCAAACAAAGGGAGCATCGGTTAACATGATAGATACCTCTTCTTTTCATATTGTCTATTGTAGGTAGTTTATTGAGAAGGGCCTGCCATGTACATAAGGAGTGTCTTTGTGATCCCGGTCGATCCCATGTCCAACTGCTTGGGACCCACTTGTTATTTCTTTGCCTAATTTGATTCCATGCGGATGTGGCACTAAATTTACCATTGTCATGAGGCCAAATAAGTATATCTGAAGAGTTGTTCCTGATTCGAATAGCTATGATAGTCGGCGAAAGTGATAACATTTCAGGAGAAATAGGATTAGGGAGACACCAAGTACCGTTAGCGATGAACTCGGAAACCTTCCAATCTTTGGGAGCCCCAAGATCTTTTCGTATTCTGTCGCCATATAATTGAAATATACTCTTCCCATTCACCCAAGGATCGTACCACATATTAGTACTAGTTCCAGAAGAGATTGCATACGAAATGTGTTTGATTAGCCAATTCCTTGCCTTTAAAATTCCTTTCCAAGCTGCAGAGTGGTATGTTCTTGTTGAAATTTCCCATATTGATTCCTTTGAGAGATACTTAGCAGAAACCCAATGTGACCATAAGGAACATTTGTTTTGCAAAAGATCCCACAATTGCTGTACCAAACATGCTTGATTCCAATCTCTAGTATTTCTCAAATTTAGCCCCCCTTCATCTTTCGGTTTGCAAATGCTATCCCAATTTACCATATGCATTGCCTTATCATTTGTGCCATTCCAGAAGAAGTTCATTAATAACCGTTCAATATCTTGGAGAAGTCCAGCAGGCAGAAGAAATGCATTACACCAATATATAGAGTAGGAGTGCAATACCGAACGGATGAGTTCGAGTCGTCCTGCTTTTGATAGAAACCTATTTTTCCAAGAAGAAATTCTATTCTTTATTTTTTGCAAGATAGGTTGACAGTGGGTTTTGTGAATGCCTGTGGATATGAGCGGGAGACCCAAATAAGGAACTGGCAAGCTTCCTTCACTAACCCCCAAAGTTTGTGAAATAAAGACCTTATCCTCAACGTAAGGGCTCATATATACTTTACTTTTCGCATGATTTAACTGAAGTCCAGAAACCATACCAAAGTCATTAATAATGGTAGCCAGGTTCTTTACTGAAGTTGGTTCATTTTGGAGAAAGATAAGTAAGTCATCTGCAAATGTTATATGTGATATATGAACAGAACCAGCACTGGGTACCTTAATGCTGCCATTTAAGACTGCGTGTTCCAACATACAGCTAAGTCCTTCCATCGTAATAGTAAAGAGATACGGAGAGAGTGGATCACCTTGTCGGATGCCATTCGTGCTCCCAAAAAAACCAATAGGTGAGCCATTAAAGAGTATCGAAAACTTTGGAGTTTCTAGGCAAGATTGAATCCAATTAATCCATTGCTGTGGGAAGTTCATATCAAGGAGCATCTTATAGATAAATTTCCTATTAACTGAATCAAAGGCTTTCCTTAGATCAGCTTTAATGCAGATTTTTGTCCCTCTTGCTTTTGAATGCAAATCTTTGACCAAGTCATTAGCAAGCAAAATGTTATGATGTATACTTCTCCCTTTGATGAAAGCAGCTTGATTTGGGCTAATGATCTTGTGTAATACCTTTTGCATTCTATTTGCCAATACTTTGGAGATGATCTTATATATAACGTTGCATAATGATATGGGTCAATAGTTCTCTAGTGAATCAGCCCCTGCATTCTTCGGAATTAAAGAAATAAAAGTGCAATTCATCTCTCTAAGAATATGACCTGAAGAGAAAAAATGTTGGCAAGCTTTGATCACATCATTTCCAATAATAGACCAAGCAGTTTGGTAAAATTCAGCTGGAAATCCATCTGGACCTGGGCTTTTGTGCTTTGGTGACTTAAAGACAACACATACAATTTCGTCATCTGTAATTGGGGCATTGAGGATTGAAATAGCTTCCGAATCAAGTTTTCTAGTCGGCTCCACATGAATGTTATTAGGTTTCCCAGCTTGATTGAGTAAGGAATAAAAAAATTGCTCTGTGTGTGCTTTAACCTCATCTAAATTCTCAATAAGATTATCATCTTTGTCTCTGCATTTGCTAATACGGTTAACAGCCCTTCGAGTAGCAATTGAAGCATAGAAAAATTTAGTATTGGAATCCCCTAGTGTAAGCCAATGCTGTCGAGACTTCTGCTTTGCAAAACTTTCCTCCTGTTTTAAGGCTTGCATGAAGTTATTTCTGGCTTCCGTCTCTTTGTAGATAATATTTTCATCATTTGGCTGAAGTTGCAGCTCATGTTGCAATGACATTAGTTCCTTTCTGCAAAATTGAACTCTGGTGGTAATATTGCCAAAGGTATTTGTATTCCACTCCTTTAGTGCTGCTTTACAGGCTTTGAGCTTTTGACATAAGATGTAAGGGGGAGATCCATGCACATTAACATTCCAAGCAGATCTGATAACATCAAGAAATTGAGGATGAGTACTCCACATGTTAAAGAATCTAAACGGTTTCTTGCCTCTTGGTGTCGCTTTTTCTGCGTGTATATACATTAAAGAATGGTCAGAAAACAAAGGAGCACCATACTCAAGAAGTGAATCTGGGTAAACTGTTAACCATTCATGGTTAATCAAACACCTATCAAGTCGAGCCATTATTTTTCTGTTAGCAGCACCTTGATTACTCCAGGAGAGCCAATTACCCACAGATTTCATATCAAACAATCCTGCAGTGTCAATGTAATCATTAAAACTTTGAAGCTGACTTTCTGAAAGTTGTCTACCCCCCACTTTTTCATTTGTGTACCGAACAGTATTAAAGTCTCCAAGAACAATCCAAGGTACATTGAGACAGCCATTTACAATATTAGTCAGGTCAGACCAAAGAGTATTTCTTTCTTGCATACTGTTTGAAGCATATATACCAGTGAAATTGAATTGACAGCCATTCTTTTTATCCTCTACCTTAAGATGAATGAATTGATCAGTAGCAGAAATAAACGAAGCATTAATAGAGTTAGGATTCCATAAGACCCATATTCTACCAAAAGTTTCATTTGAGTCATTGGTAAACAGTTCTGCGTCCGGCCATATTAAATTCTTTTGAGCTTGAACGCGCGATTGTTTAATTTTCGTTTCCACTAGAATAACAATATCACATGCGGCAGACTTGATTATTCTGTTGAGCTCCCGACATTTCTCCGACTTATTAAGTCCGCGAACATTCCAGCATGTTATCTTCATTAGTAATAAACAAATGAAAAAGTAGTAAGGTATTCATCCTACGACTTTGGATAGATTGTACCATCCTTTTTCTTATCCTTCGGTTTTGTATTTTCCTCCCGCACAATATCCTTACCTTTTATGGCTTTATTCCTATATTTATCCACTTCATCTACAGCTTGCAGATTTTTAAACTTTAAAGTACCTTGAATCATGTGGTCTTGATTGGCAGGGTTTGTTGAAGCTCGATAAGATTGTTGCAGCACAATATCCTGGATAGTACTTGTTGGAGCAGCGTGGCTAGAGAGGTTTGTTGGGGCATGAGTTTGTTGAGTCGGAATATCCTTGTTGGCGATGTTTGTTGTGGCCTGAGTTTGTTGAGGAAGAATATCGTTGCTGGCGAGATTTGCTTGGGCCTGAGTTCGTTGAGCTATTGTGGATGGATCCGATGATATTAGAAGAGATGAAGTTCCTGACTTAGGTTTCTCCTGTCCACTAGTACCATGGGAAACCTCTGTTGTGGAAGGCTCTGACATTATAGGAAGAGATAAAGTTTTGGAATTGTCCTTCTGTCCGCGGTGCTTTCCTTGCGAGTCGGAATGCTCAATAGTTTTCGCCACCATCGGTGCTACTGCCATTAGAGAAGAATCACTTTGTTGCTGAGGTGCTTGACGTGGTCGATAGACCTTTGTGGTTGGTTGTGGGGTTTGCTGACAAGCTCCATTTGCATGACCAAAAGATAAGCAACGCTGACATCGTTGTGGCTTCCAGGAATATGAGACATGTATCTTCCGAGTGTTCCCGTCAAGATCGCGATAGAAAACTTCATTAGGAAGATCTTCATCGGAAGAAACCAGCACACATGCTCGTGCAAATGCTAATCTCGTCTGAGCTGCTGTTGCTTTGTCGATGTAGAGTGGCTGTCCCAGAGTGTTGCATAACTTTGCAATAAAACGTCGACTCCAAAGATGTAGAGGCAGTCCTTGAAAGGATACCCATAATGGAATAGACTGTAGGCTATCTAACTCCAAACGGACATCAGGAGACCAACGTCGTAAAATCATTGGATGACCGCGGATAGTCCAGAATCCTTCGAGGATTCGTTGCAAATCTTCTTCAGAGTATAGCTTGCAAACAAAGAATCCGTTCTCCAGCATATGAAGATCAAATGACGATATTCCCCATCGAGTTTTGATAAATGAGGATAATGGGAAATAAGATGTTTTGAGACCTACCACATAGCCAACAATCGCCATTGACCATGTCTCAATAAGCTCTGCTGAATCAGCAGTCTCGTATACAGCAATCTTCTTATCAGCCTGAACTTCTGGCGTAATGAATTCCAAGCTTAGATCTGGACTTCCAACCGGAGCCTTGAATAGGCTAGTCCAAGGCCAAGGGTTATTGGAAATTAGAGCAGGCTGCCGCGATCTAGAGCGCGACCTGCTTCGATGCTGCTTCATCGAAGGAGTTTCTCTCTGGAGAGGATATGGTGGAGGAGCAACTTGAGGGATAACGGTAGGGAGTCTTGCCATCGTTTCAACCCTCCCGCCACCGTCGCCAGCCCTAGGGGCCGTCGATGCCATGTTTGATCCCTCTTCTGGTCACCGCTACAGAATCGTCACCATAGGGAAAAGTCACCGCTGCAGAATTTCAGATCGTCGCTACAGTACCGTCGCTCTGCAGTGTCGTCGCCGCTACAGTACCGTCGAACCAGATCTGGTCGCGCAGCAGTGTCGTCAGCGCTACAGTACGTCGACCTAGATCTGGATCTGGTCGCCGCTGTAGTGTCGCCGCCGCTACAGTACCATCGCCCTAGATCTGGTCGCGCTGCAGTATCGTCGCCGCTACAGTCCGTCGACCTAGATCTGGTCGCCGCTGCAGTGTCGTCGCCGCTACAGTACGTCGACCCAGATCTGGTCGCCGCTGCAGTGTCGTCGGCGCTACAGTACGTCGACCTAGATCTAGATCTGGTTGTGTCGCCCTAGATCTGGTCGCCGCTGCAGTGTCGCCGCCACTACAGTACCGTCGCCCTAGATCTGGTCGCCGCTGCAGTGTCGCCGCCGCCGCTACAGTGTCGCCGCCGCTACAGTGTCGTCGCCCCCGCATAGCACCATCTTTTTTATCTTGTTACTATACTTTTTCTATCCAAATTTCTACGAAATTTTTATGACATTTTTTACACTTCTTAACAGTGGATTTCCCTTTGGTTTCATTAAAAAATTCCAATATAAACTACTGATCTTTTATGTCCAATCTGCTGCACTTGAATGGCAGAATTCAAACCGCATAGCACCATCTGTTTGATCTTGCTACTGTGCTTTTTCTATCCAAATTTTTACGAAATTTTTATGACATCTTTGACACTTCCTAACAGTAGATTTCCCTTTGGTTTCATCGAAAAATTCTCAATATAAACTACTGATCTTTTATGTCCAATCTGTTGCACTTGAAAATCTATGCTGCAGAAAATTTCAGCCGCATATTGTTGCCTTAACCCATCTATTTGCAATCTTTTTTGAATGAAATTTCTTATACACTTCATAGATCATCTTGGCTTCCATCTAAGATTGATCTACTAAGGAATTCATCTCTAAAAACGATTTTGGGTTGCTGCAAATTTTCGTCGTAGACCGCTGAAATTTTTCGACGAGATTTCTGCTATCGCAACTTGCATCAATTTTCTTGCTGTTCCTGCCGAAATTTTCTTGATCAAATTGGACATCCTTGCTATCATATAAACTGTGATTTTTCTATCAATTCCCTCCTCAAATCTCTCAAGTTTTTGGTGGAAATTACGTCGAGAAACCGTTGTTTCTTCGACGACAATTCTACTCTTACAAGACAACACATACTTGCTGCAACTTCCACGGATTTCTGTCAAACCTTTGCTACCATCTACCACAGATCCAAAACTTTCATCCATAGCCCTAAAACTCTACTAAACCACACCCTCAAACTGCACCCAAAACAGCCACAAAACAAGCCTAAACCGCAGCCTACATCCACCAATCCACCAACCCTTTCGACCATCACTTCTCTCAACCTATACATGCCTTTAACCTGACAACAAAAGAGAGATCTTAACATCATAGATTTGGAGGCATATACTATGGCATCTAAGGAGGCAATCGATGCTAAATTCGAAGCCTTGGAGGCGCGAATGGAGGATAAGATTCGGACGCTCTTTACCGAACTCAAATTGGGCCGACTACTAAGCCCGAAGAAATCACATCAAGGAGAGAGCTTTGCCCAATCACACCAAGCCCGAAGATATGACTTCCAAGAGAGGGGAAGCTCTATGACCAACCCCAACTATCCATGCATGAGAGTGGACTTCCCTAGATGGGAAGAAGGAGACCCGATTGGTTGGATCTCGCGCGCGGAGCGATATTTTCGGTACCACAAAACTGCGGATGTATCTATGGTGAAAATTGCAGCTATACATCTTGAATGGGATGCTATACAGTGGTTTGACTGGTTTGAACATACTTATGGAGTCCTTTCATGGCGACAATTCAAAGAAGGACTGTTGATTCGCTTCAGACCAACCGATTACGAGAATATTGACGAACAACTAGCAAAGATCCAACAAACCTCCACCATTCAGGAGTACCAAACCAGGTTTGAAAGGTTATCTAATCAAACTCATGATTGGTCTCAAAAACAGCTATTGTGGACCTTCATTGAGGGCTTGAAGCCAGAGATCCGAGGAGAAGTTAAAGCGCGACAACCGTATACGCTTATGGCAGCCATCTCTTTCGCACGACATCAAGAGGAGCAATTGAACCATGAAGCTCAGAGGACTAGGGTCTCTCCTCAACCAGTAATATTGAAGCCCTTAGCCCCCCCTATTGTCGACCAAGTCCCTACACTAAAGAGGTTAACAAGAGGAGAGCTTCGGGAGCGATATGCGAAGGGGTTATGTTGGCATTGTGACGAGCCGTGGAGCCGTGAGCATCGCTGTAGTAAAGGGGGACTTCTTATGATTGAACCGATAGAAGAAGAGGTCATTGAACATCCAAAAGAGAGCCTTGAACATGAAGAAGAAGATGCAGAAGAAGAGCCACAACCGACCGAAGTTACGGTACATACACTAGCTAGCTACTCAAACCCGCAAACGATGAAAATTGGAGGCCTTCTCAAACAACAACCAATCACTATTCTCATCGACACGGGCAGTACTACTAACTTCCTAAATAGTAAGCTTGCTGATCGGATATCATTACCTATCGAGAATCGCTGCAGGTTTGATGTTAAGGTCACCGACGGACAGATTTTGAATTGTGATCATAGGCACTTGCAGGAGAAACTATTGCTGCAGGACCAAGAGATAATTGCAGATTTCTTCCTTCTCCCTCTTAACAATCATGAGGCCATGCTTAGAATTAAATGGTTGACGACATTAGGTGATATTTCTTGGACTAGTACTAATATGTGGTACGATCCTTGGGTGAATGGGAAGAGTATATTTCAATTATATGGCGACAGAATACGAAAAGATCTTGGGGCTCCCAAAGATTGGAAGGTTTCCGAGTTCATCGCTAACGGTACTTGGTGTCTCCCTAATCCTATTTCTCCTGAAATGTTATCACTTTGGCCGACTATCATAGCTATTCGAATCAGGAACAACTCTTCAGATATACTTATTTGGCCTCATGACAATGGTAAATTTAGTGCCACATCCGCATGGAATCAAATTAGGCAAAGAAATAACAAGTGGGTCCCAAGCAGTTGGACATGGGATCGACCGGGATCACAAAGACACTCCTTATGTACATGGCAGGCCCTTCTCAATAAACTACCTACAATAGACAATATGAAAAGAAGAGGTATCTATCATGTTAACCGATGCTCCCTTTGTTTGCAACAAGAAGAAACTGTTGACCACCTCTATTTTGCTTGTGATTATACAAAATGGATATGGAAGGAGATTCTCCAGCGATTTGAACTCAATAGACTGCCGCAACCAAACTTGCACCAAGAACTAGGCGACCTTATGCAATGTTTCTCAAGAAAAGGGCCTCTTACACAACTGGCAAAGGTTATTTTCAGATGTGCTATTTGGTGGATGTGGAAGGAGAGATGTAATAGAATCTTTGAATGTCAACACACAAACAATGCTCAGCTCTTGAAAGAGATTATTAGAGACTCAAGATTCTGTATGGAGCATGAACTCAAAACCGAGCACTTCAACCGAAGAGAAAAAGATATTTTTATCAAATTTAATTTTGCTATTAGCTAAGGATCTTGGGAATGATGCCAAATAATGTACCCACAGGTAGTTATAGTCTACAGCATATGTAGTCATAACTATCGCATTAGCACTCTATGAGTTACTTGGCTTTGTCTATGACTTGTATAGATAAAGCTATTTGTAGAAACTTTACACATAATGAATTTTACTTTTACTTACCAAAAAAAAAAGATATTTCTTGGAATTTTATGAAACTAATTATGAAATTTTGCAGTAAAGAGAAACAGGTGATACTGCACGGGAAACGTGGGGGCGACGTAACGATGATTTGCACACAACAAATGGAGAAGGAACTTACCAAAAAAAACAAATGGAGAAGGTTTTGCATAAAGCATGCAGCGGATTCTTGGTACAACTTGAGCAGCAAACAAAGGGAGAGCTAATAGAATTTAATGATTCAAACCTACTTCCTTTGCTTGCTGAATTTTCAGATATATTTATGGAACCGTGCAATCTACCTCTTACCCATCGGCATGATCATTGTTTAATGATTCTTCCAAGCAAATCTCCAGCAAATACTCAACCATATCAGTATCCACATCTCCAGAAGGATGAAATAGAAACGATTATAAAAGAGATGCTCGAAACAGGAGTTATTCGGCCAAGTTGCAGCCCCTACTCTTCACTGGTGCTACTTGTACACAAGAAGGATGGAACATGGCGAATATGCATTGATTACCGAGCTCTCAATGGCATTACCATCAAGGATAAATACCCTATTCCAATAGTAGATGACAGGGAGCACAAATCTTTACAAAGCTGGACCTTTGATCCGGGTATCATCAAATACGAGTATGCGAAGAAGACATACCGAAAATCGCCTTTCGAATACACAACAACCACTATGAATTTTTGCTTTCTTCAAAAGAAGGTGGAATATCTTGGGCATATCATATAAGAGGAAGGTGTGGTAGTAGACCCCTTCAAAATTGGAGCAATGCAAAACTGGCTGACCCCGAGGAACATAAAATTGCTACATGGCTTTCTCGGTTTAACAGGCTACTACTGCAAGTTCGTGAAAAACTATGGAGAGATCAGTGCACCACTTACTTCCTTTCTGAAAAAAGATGTCTTCCAATGGTCGAATAGAGCCTCTGTTGCCTTCGACAAACTTAAGGCAGCCATGACGATGATGCCGGTGCTAACACTACCATATTTCAACCGACCCTTCATTATTGAGGCCGACGCATCTGGAGTCGGAATTGGAGCAATTCTCATGCAAGATGGTCGACCACTCGCATACACTAGCAAGGCATTATCTCCCTCCCATCAAAATAAGTCAACATATGATAAGGAGATGCTCGCTATTGTGCGCGCAGCAACGAGGTGGAGACCCTACTTGATTGGTCGACGATTTCAAATTAAAACCGACCATAAAAGCCTCAAGTACTTTTTGGAACGAAAGATATCATCCCCTGAGCAGCAAAACTGGGTAACAAAACTTCTTGGATTTGATTATTAAATCACTTACAAAAAGGGGAAAGAGAATGTTCTTGCAGATGCGCTTTCGCAACTACCCGAGCAAGCTGAAGTTTTGACCATTTCACTTCCGACCAGCGACTTCCTTGAGGATATTAAGATGGAATGGCATCACTCACAAACCGACGGCCAGACAGAAGTTGTAAATAGGTGCTTGGAGATAGCCCAAAGCCACCCACCAAATATGACTACCCAAGGAGGACTTCAGACTCAGCCAAGTACCATTATTGATCGACGGATTATGATTCGACGACGACGATCCACTACTGAATTGCTAATACAGTGGGGAAACCTACTAACAGAAGATGCCACTTTGGAGAACTATGATGACTTGAAGATCAAATTCCCAAAATTCATGAATCGTCAGCCTCGAGGACAAGGCTGATTTGAAGAGGGCGGGTTTGTTAGGACTCTAGCTAGGAGAGTCCTAATTGAGAGGGACATTCATGTAAAACTGTTAGAACTTTAGCTAGGAGAGTCCTAATTGAGAGGGACATTCTGTTAGGACTCTAGCTAGGAGAGTCCTAATTAAGAGGGACATTCATGTAGGAGGTTTTTTCTTAGAGAAGAATTAGGAGTTGTAAGGGAATAGGAGTCTTGAGTAGGAGTCCTATTAGGAGTCTTGAGTAGGAGTCTTAATTGAGTAGGACTCTTGAGTAGGAGTCCTATTAGGAGTCTTGAGTAGGACTCTTGAGTAGGAGTCCTATTAGGAGTTAGGGTTTAGAAACCCTATAAATAGCTATGTATTCATCCTCTTTTGATAAGCAATAGATGAATCTTTTCTGCAGCCTTTGAGCAGCAACTTGGAGGGAGGAACCCCTATAGAGTTCCAAGGAGGCCGATCCCCTAAAGAGATCAACCCAAAGTTTAGAATCTGCAAGGGTTCTAACAAATTTTCAGTGGGAGATTGGGTTTATCTTCACCTACAACCATACAAACAACTCTCTATCAACACTCGAGCCTCCATGAAGCTATCCCCACGTTTTTATGGGCCCTATCAGATCACAGAGCGTATTGGAGCCGTGGCATACAGACTTAAATTACCTAAGGATGCCAAAATTCACCCTGTCTTCCACGTATCATGCCTAAAGCCCAAGTTGGGAGAACACGAGTCACCCCAGATCCAACTGCCCAACACAACTGAGGATGGACTTATTCAAGCCCAACCACAGGCCATCCTCGATCGCAGGATCGTGATGCGTCGCTGACATCCCTCTACTGAAGTACTAGTGCACTGGAATAATCTACCACTTGAAGACGCCACATGGGAACCATATGAGGAGCTGAAGACCCGGTTCCCTGAGTTCATGGAATCTCAGCCTTGAGGACAAGGCTGATTTGAAGAGGGCGGGTCTGTTAGGACTCTAGCTAGGAGAGTCCTAATTGAGAGGGACATTCTGTTAGGACTCTAGCTAGGAGAGTCCTAATTGAGAGGGACACTCTGTTAGGACTCTAACTAGAAGAGTCCTAATTGAGAGAGACATTCTGTTAGGAGGTTTTTTCTTAAGAGAAGAATTAGGAGTTGTAAGGGAATAGAAGTCTTGAGTATGAGTCATATTAGGAGTTGGTTAGAAGTAAGAGTCTTAAGTAAGAGTCCTATTAGGAGTTAGGGTTTAGAAGCCCTATAAATAACCATGTATTCCTTCTCTTTTGTTAAGCAATAGATGAATCTTTTCTGCAGCCTTTGAGCAGCAACTTGGAGGGAGGAACCCCTATAGAGTTCCAAGGAGGCCGATCCCCTAAAGAGATCAACCCCAAGTTTAGAATCTGCAAGGGTTCTATCAAAGGACTGCTGATTCGCTTCAAACCAACCGATTACGAGAATATTGACGGACAACTAGCAAAGATCCGACAAACCTCCGCCATTCAGGAGTACCAAACCAAGTTTGAAAGGTTATCTAATCAAACTCTTAATTGGTCTCAAAAACAGCTATTGAGGACCTTTATTGAGGGCTTGAAGCCGGAGATCCGAGGAGAAGTTAAAGCACGACAACCATACACGCTTATGGCAGCCATCTCTTTCGCACGACATCAAGAGGAGCAATTGAACCATGAAGCTCGAAGGAATGGGGTCACTCCTCAATCAGTAATATTGAAGCCCTTAGCCCCCCTTACTGTTGACCGAGTCCCTGCACCAAAAAGGTTGACAAGAGAAGAGCTTCAGGAGCGATCTGCGAAGGGGTTATGTTGGCATTGCGACGAGCCGTGGAGCCATGAGCATCGCTGTAGTAAAGGGAGACTTTTTATCATTGAACCAGTAGAAGAAGAGGTCATTGAACATCCAGAAGAGAGCATTGAACATACAGAAGAAGATGCAGAAGAAGAGCCACAACCGACCGAAGTTACGTTACATGCACTAGCCGGCTACTCAAACCCGCAAATGATGAAAGTTGGAGGCCTTCTCAAACAACAACTAATCACTGTTTTTATCGACACGGGCAGCACTAATAATATCCTAAACAGTAAGGTTGCTATCCAAATGGCATTACCTATCGAGAATCGTTGGAGTTTTGATGTTAAGGTCACCGACAGACGAATTTTGAAGTGTGATCATAGGCACCCGCAGGAGAAACTATTGTTGCAGGACCAAGAGATAATTGCAGATTTCTTCCTTCTCCCTCTTGATAATGATGAGGCCATGCTCAGAATTAAATGGTTGACAACATTAGGTGATTTTTCTTGGAATTTTATGAAACTAATTATGAAATTTTACAGTAATGAGAAACAGGTGATACTGCACACAACAAATGAAGAAGGTTTTGCATAAAGCATGCAGTGGCTTTTTGGTACAACTTGAGCAGCAAACTAAGGGAGAGCCAACAAAATTGGAAGATCCAAATCTACTTTCTTTGCTTGCTGAATTTTCAGATATATTTGACGAACTACACAACCTACCTCTTACCCGTCAGCATGATCATTGTATAACGATTCTTCCAGGCTAATCTCCAACAAATGCTCAGCCATATCAGTATCCACATCTCCAAAAGGATGAAATAGAAAGGATTGTAAAAGAGATGCTCAAAACAGGAGTTATTCGGCCATGTTGTAGCCCCTACTCTTCACCGGTGCTCCTCATACGAAAGAAGGATGGAATATGGCGATTATGTGTTGATTACCGAACTCTCAATGGCGTAACCATCAAGCATCAATACCATATTCCAGTAGTAGACTTGCAAGATGAAAGGGAGCACAAATCTTCACAAAGTTGGACCTTCGATCCGGGTATCATCAAATACGAGTATGCGAAGAAGACATACCGAAAACCACCTTTTGAACACACAATAACCACTATGAATTTTTTCTTTCTTCAAAAGAAGGTGGAATATCTTAGGCATATCATATCAGAGGAAGGTGTGGTAGTAGACCCCTTCAAAATTGGAGTAATGCAAAATTGGCTGACCCCGAGGAACATAAAATTGCTATATGGCTTTCTGGGTTTAACAGGCTACTACTGCAAGTTCGTGAAAAACTATGGAGAGATCAGTGCACCACTTACTTCCTTTCTGAAAAAAGATGTCTTCCAATGGTCGGACAGAGCCTCCGTTGCCTTCGACAAACTTAAGACAGCCATGACGACGATGCCGGTGCTGACACTACCAGATTTCAACCGACCCTTCATTATTGAGGCCGACGCATCTGGAGTCGGAATTGGAGCAATTCTCATGCAAGATGGTCGACCACTCGCATACACTAGCAAGACATTATCTCCCTCCCATCAAAATAAGTCAACATATGATAAGGAGATGCTCGCCATTGTGCGTGCAGCAACGAGGTGGAGACCCTACTTGATTGGTCGACAATTTCAAAAGAAAACCGACCATAAAAGCCTCAAGTACTTTTTGGAGCGAAAGATACCATCCCCTGAGCAGCAAAAATGGGTAACAAAACTTCTTGGATTTGATTTTGAAATAACTTACAAAAAGGGGAAAGAGAATGTTCTTGCAGATGCGCTTTCGCAGCTACTTGAGCAAGTTGAAGTTTCGACCGTTTCACTTCCGACCAGCGACTTCCTTGAGGATATTAAGATTGAATGGCAGGAAGATTCAGATACTAGTAAGATTATAAAAAAATTGGAGGAAGCACTAAGCCCCATGGCTCATTACAATCGGGACTCAAAAGAATTATGCTATAAGGGACGCATTGTGCTTGTGACAAATTATACTTGCATCTTCAAGAGCAGATTTTGGACAAAGTTATTCCATATACAGGGTACTAAATTGAAAAGGAGTACGACATATCACCCACAAACCAACAGCCAGACGAAAGTTTTAAATAGGTGCTTGGAGACAACCCAAAGCCACCCACCAAATATGACTACCCAAAGAGAACTCCAGACCCAACCAAGTGCCATTATTGATCGACAGATCGTGACTCGACGACGACGACCCATTAAAGGAGTGCTAATAAAGTGGGCGAATCTACCAATAGAAGATGTCACTTGGGAGAACTATGACGACTTAAAGATCAAATTCCCAGAATTCACGAATCATCAGCCTCGAGGACAAGGCTGATTTGAAGAGGGCGGCGGGTCTGTAAGGACTCTAGCTTGGAGAGTCCTAATTGAGAGGGACATTCATGTAAAACTGTTAGGACTCTAGCTAGGAGAGTCCTATGAGAGGGACATTCTGTTAGGACTCTAGCTAGGAGAGTCCTAATTGAGAGGGGCATTCAAGTAGGAGGTGTTTTCTTAGAGAAGAATTAGGAGTTGTAAGGGAATAGGAGTCTTGACTATGAGTCCTACTAGGAGTTGGTTAGAAGTAAGAGTCTTAAGTAGGAGTCCTATTAGGAGTTAGGGTATAGAAACCCTATAAATAGCCATGTATTCCTTCTCTTTTCATAAGCAATAGATGAATCTTTTCTGCAGCCTTTGAGCAGCAACTTGGAGGGAGGAACCCCTATAGAGTTCCAAGGAGGCCGATCCCCTAAAGAGATCAACCCCAAGTTTAGAATCTGTAAGGGTTCTAACACATGACTCCTGAGTTACAAAGACAATATGAAAATATGGATGCTAGATCCATTCTCTTACATGTCTGTAAACTGTTTGAGGAATAAGGAAGGACTCAGCGATATGAGATATCCAAGAGTCTCTTCCGTGCTAGGATAATTGAAGGGACACCGGTTTAGAACCCTGTCCTAAAGATGATTGAGTGGATAGAGAAACTCACAAGTCTAGGAATGGTCCAGAGGATAACCTGTGTGTGGACATTATGCTTTAGTCCCTACCAGATTCCTTTTCACAGTTCATAATGAATTTTAATATAAATAAGCTTGAGGTGACTCTCCCGGAGCTCCTCAATATGTTGAGGGAGACAAAGAGCACTATTAAGAAAGAGAAGCCAGTTCTTTACACTAGTAAGACTAGAAAGAAAAGGAAAGCAGAAAAGTCCCTTAAGAAGGGCAAGGGCAATGGCAGACCAGGTAAAGCAAATGTTGCTAAGAAAGACTCGGCAAAGGACAAAGGCCAATGCTTCCACTGCGGAAAAGATGGGCACTAGAAGAGGAACTACAAAGAGTACCTTATAGAGAGGTCGAAACAAAAGCTTGGAGAACCTTCATGTACATAGATGACCAGTCTCCATTTATCAGACTCATATGATAACACTTGGGTGTTGGATATCGGTAGTGCTTATTATATTTGTAATTCATTGCAAGTTCTGGAAAGGCCAAGGAGACTAGCAAGAGGCAAGATGGACCTCAAGATAGGCAATAGAGCAAAAGTTGCTGCAGTAGTTGTTGGCGAGGTCGCCCTACATTTGCTTGGTGGAGCTATTATTGCATTAGATACATGTTATTTTATTCCTTCTATTATCAAAAATATTATTTCCTTTTTATATTTGACAATTTGTGTATATAAATTAGTTTTTGAAAATAATGGTTATTCAATATTATTAGATGATCAGAACATCACGAGAGGAACATTACATATTGGTTTATTTATGCTAGACATTACTCCACACATTATGAATGTAAGTGTGTCTAAGAGGAAACGAGATGAGGTAAATAGTGCATACCTATGGCATTGTAGGCTAGGTCACATCAATGAGGAAAGGATTCAAAAGTTGCTAAAAGGTGGATATCTAGATCCATTCGACTATGAGTCATATGCAACTTGCGAGCCTTGCCTTCATGGAAAATTGACCAACTCTCCATTTAGTGGAACTAGAGAAAGAGCCACTGAGCTACTGGAACTCATACATAGTGATATATGTGGACCCATGTCAACTCATGCCATTGGTGGTTACTTTTACTTCATTACCTTTACTAATGATTTATCAAGGTATAGATATGTGTACTTAATGAAGTATAAGTCCAAGGCCTTTGAGAAATTCAAAGAGTATAAGAATGAATTGAAGAACTAGACTGGAAAGAGTATCAAGACTCTTCGATTAGATCGAGGAGGTGAATACTTAAGTATAGAGTTTAGCTAGTTCCTCAAGGACCATGTGATTCTATCCCATTGGACACATCCTTATAAACCTCAACTCAATTGTATATTTGAAGGGAGGAATCGTATGCTGTTAGACATGGTATGGTTTATTATGATCAAGAGAGACACTAAGAGCGGGGGTGAATTAGTGTAGTAGAAAACTTTCATGATTTCAAAAAATTATTCATTTCGTTTAAAATTGATTACCACGAAATGTTGAATCTCGGATTTTGATGATGAAGTCAATTGTCATTTGTTATCTAATCTATATGTTGAGATAAGTGTGCAGGATTAACTACGATGAAAGTAAGATATACAGCAGGAGTTGCGCCGGAGTCAAGACAATGATCACGTTGGGAGTTCAAGAGTTCGATAGAAGTTCGGACAGTCGTCGGAGGTTCTACGGGAACAAATCTGAGAAGTCCATGAGCTTACCAAATAAGCTCGTCGGAACTCGCCAAGTGGATCATCGCAAGTCCAGGAGTTTGCCGGAAGTCCGCAGGAGCATCACCAAGGGTTCATCAGATGATCGACGGAAGTTCGCCGGAAGTTCGCCGGAAGCTCGTCGGAAGAAACGATTGACGCACCGGAGCAAGTTGCAGTAAATGTCTTAGGACATATCGTAGTTAGCACAATGATTAAGTTGGAAATGGGAGATGATCCCATTAACTTAATCTTGGGGCAATTTGGCCCCTGAAAAACCCAAATTGGGCCGAATGGATCAACCCATTCGGACCCTGATTTCTGCCAAACGGTTGAACCGCCCCAGCCAGGCGGTGGCACCACCTGGGCTCAATCTCCGAGCGAGACTGGGCAGTGCAACCGCCCTTGACAGGAGGTGGCACCGCCTGAGCTCGGTCTTCGAGCTCTGGCAGGAGGTGCAACCGCCTCAGTCAAGCGGTGGCACCGCCCGAGCTCGGTCTTCGAGTTTTGGCAGGAGGTGCAACCGCCCCTGACAGGAGGTGGCTGTTCGGACTCTAGCTTGGAGAGTCCTAATTGAGAGGGACATTCATGTAAAAATGTTAGGACTCTAGCTAGGAGAGTCCTAATTGAGAGGGATATTCTGTTAGGACTCTAGCTAGGAGAGTCCTAATTGTGAGGGGCATTCATGTAGGAGGTTTTTTCTTAGAAAAGAATTAGGAGTTGTAAGGGAATAGGAGTCTTGAGTAGGAGTTCTATTAGGAGTTGGTTAGAAGTAAGAGTCTTACGTATGAGTCCTATTAGGAGTTAGAGTTTAGAAGCCCTATAAATAGCCATGTATTCCTTCTATTTTCTTAAGCAATAGATGAATCTTTTCTGCAGCCTTTGAGCAGCAACTTGGAGGGAGGAACCCCTATAGAGTTCCAAGGAGGCCGATCCCCTAAAGAGATCAACCCCAAGTTTAGAATCTGCAAGGGTTCTAACACCTGGTATCAGAGCAGCGTTCTTGGCGTCTCGCTGCCCTTCCATAGCCATCCATCAACCCTCTACAACCATCCAAAGCAATTCCCACAATTGCTTAAAAGATCGTCACCGAATTCCGTCATCATCTCCACCACCACGGATCATCCTTTGATCTCCCCGTGAATTGCAACAGGTTCTGGTTTCCTATCTTACTGCTGCTGCAATTTAGTTATCCTTATTCGAAAATCCAAAAAAAAAAAAAAAATCGTTCCTATATTACTGCATAAACTTTTCGTCACAAAGTTTTCATCTCTACGATGAAAGATACATTGTAGAATTCAAGCCGCATAGCACCATCTGTTTGATCTTGCTACTGTGCTTTTTCTATCCAAATTTCTACGAAATTTTTATGACATCTTTGACACTTCTTAACAGTGGATTTCCCTTTGGTTTCATCAATAAATTCTCAATATAAACTACTGATATTTTATGTCCAATCTGCTGCACTTGAATTGCAGAATTCAAGCCGCATAGCACCATCTGTTTGATTTTGCTACTATGCTTTTTCTATCCAAATTTCTATGAAATTTTCATGACATCTTTGACACTTCCTAACAGTAGATTTCTCTTTGGTTTCATCGAAAAATTCTCAATATAAACTACTGATCTTTTTTGTCCAATCTGCTGCACATGAAAATCTATGCTGCAGAAAATTTCAGCTGCATATCGTTGCCTTAACCCATCTATTTGTAATATTTTTTGAATGAAATTTCTTATACACTTCATAGATCATCTTGGCTTCCATCTAAGATTGATCTATTAAGAAATTCATCTCTAAAAATGATTTTATGTTGCTGCAAATTTTCATCGTAACCCGCTGAAATTTTTCGACGATAATTCTGCAATTGCAACTTGCACCAATTTCCTTGCTGTTATACTGCCGAAATTTTCTTGATTAAATTAGATATCCTTGCTGTCATATAAATTGTGATTTTGCTATCAATTCCCTCCTCAATTCTCTCAAGTTTTTGGTGGAAATTACATCGAGAAACCATTTTTTCTTCGACGACAATTCTACTCTTACAAGACAGCACATACTTGCTGCAACTTCCACGGATTTCTGTCAAACCTTTACTACCATCTATCACAGATCCAAAACATTCATCCATAGCCCTAAAACTCTACTAAACCACACCCTCAAACTGCACCCAAAACTACCACAAAACAAGCCTAAATCGTAGCCTACATCCACCAATCCACCAACCCTTTTGACCATCACTTCTCTCAACCTATACATGCCTTTAACCTAACAACAAAAGAGAGATCTTAACATCATAGATTTGGAGGCAAATATTATGGCATCTAAGGAGGTAATCAATGCTAAATTCGAAGCCTTGGAGGCGCGAATGGAGGATAAGATTCGGATGCTCTTTACTGAACTCAGATTGGGCCGACCACTAAGCCCGAAGAAATCACATCAAGGAGAGAGCTTTGCCCAATCACACCAACCCCAAAGACATGACTTCCAAGAGAGGGGAAACTCTATAACCAACCCCAACTATCCATGCATGAGAGTGGACTTCCCTAGATGGGAAGAAGGAGACCCGATTGGTTGGATCTCAAGCGCGGAGCGATATTTTCGGTACCACAAAACCGCGGATGTATCTATGGTGAAAATTGCAGCTATACATCTTGAAGGGGATGCTATACAATGGTTTGACTGCTTTGAACATACTTATGGAGTCCTTTCATGGCGACAATTCAAAGAAGGACTGCTGATTCGCTTCAGACCAACCGATTACGAGAATATTGACGAACAACTAGCAAAGATCCAACAAACCTCCACCATTCAGGAGTACCAAACCAGGTTTGAAAGGTTATCTAATTAAACTCATGATTAGTCTCAAAAAAAGCTATTGTGGACCTTCATTGAGGGCTTGAAGCCAGAGATCCGAGGAGAAGTTAAAGCGCGACAACCGTATACGCTTATGGCAGCCATCTCTTTCGCACGACATCAAGAGGAGCAATTGAACCATGAAGCTCGGAGGACTAGGGTCTCTCCTTAACCAGTAATATTGAAGCCCTTAGCCCCCCCTACTGTCGACCAAGTCCCTACACTAAAGAGGTTAACAAGAGAAGAGCTTCGGGAGCGATATGCGAAGGGGTTATGTTGGCATTGTGACGAGCCGTGGAGCCGTGAGCATCGCTGTAGTAAAGGGGGACTTCTTATGATTGAACCGATAGAAGAAGAGGTCATTGAACATCCAAAAGAGAGCCTTGAACATGAAGAAGAAGATGCAGAAGAAGAGCCACAACCGACCGAAGTTACGGTACATACACTAGCTAGCTACTCAAACCCGCAAATGATGAAAATTGGAGGCCTTCTCAAACAACAACCAATCACTGTTCTCATCGACACGGGCAGTACTACTAACTTCCTAAATAGTAAGCTTGCTGTTCGGATATCATTACCTATTGAGAATCACTGCAGGTTTGATGTTAAGGTCACCGACGGACGGATTTTGAATTGTGATCATAGGCGCTTGCAGGAGAAACTATTGCTACAGGACCAAGTGATAATTGCAGATTTCTTCCTTCTCCCTCTTAAGAATCATGAGGCCATTCTCAGAATTAAATGGTTGACAACATTAGGTGATATTTCTTGGAATTTTATGAAACTAATTATGAAATTTTACAGTAATGAGAAACAGGTGACATTGCACGGGAAACGTGGGGGCGACATAACAACGATTTGCACACAACAAATGGAGAATGTTTTGCATAAAGCATGCAGCGGCTTTTTGGTACAACTTGAGCAGCAAACTAAGGGAGAGCCAACAGAATTTGAAGATCCAAATCTACTTCCTTTGCTTACTGAATTTTTAAATATATTTGACGAACCGCGCAACCTACCTCTTACATGTCGGTATGATCATTGTATAATGATTCTTCCAGGTAAATCTTCAGCAAATGCTCAGCC
This sequence comes from Musa acuminata AAA Group, assembly GCF_036884655.1. Classification (NCBI taxonomy): domain Eukaryota; kingdom Viridiplantae; phylum Streptophyta; class Magnoliopsida; order Zingiberales; family Musaceae; genus Musa; species Musa acuminata. The sequence continues at coordinate 26,103,043 of NC_088333.1, read as the reverse complement.
ATATCAGTATCCACATCTCCACAAGGATGAAATAGAAAGGATTATAAAAGAGATGCTCGAAACAGGAGTTATTCGGCCAAGTTGCAACCTCTACTCTTCGCCGGTGCTACTTGTACGCAAGAAGGACGGAACAAGGCGAATATGTGTTGATTACCGAGCTCTCAATGGCATAATCATCAAGGACAAATACTTTATTCCAATAGTAGATGAATTGCTAGATGAAAGAGAGAACAAATCTTTACAAAGCTGGACCTTTGATCCGGGTATCATCAAATACGAGCATGCGAAGAAGACATACGGAAAACCACCTTTTGAACACACAACAACCACGAATTTTTGCTTTCTTCAACAAAAGGTGGAATATCGTGGGCATATCATATCAGAGGAAGGTGTGGCAGTGGACCCCTTCAAAATTGGAGTAATGCAAAACTGGCCGACCTCGAGAAACATAAAATTGCTACATGGCTTTCTGGGTTTAACAGGCTACTACCGTAAGTTCGTGAAAAACTATGGAAAGATCAGTGCACCACTTACTTCCTTACTAGAAAAAGATGTCTTCCAATGGTTGGACAGAGCCTCCGCTGCCTTCGACAAACTTAAGGCAGCCATGACGATGACGCCGGTGCTAACACTACCAGATTTCAACCGACCCTTCATTATTGAGGCCAACACATCTGGAGTCAGAATTGGAGCCATTCTCATGCAAGATGGTCGACAACTCGCATACACTAGCAAGGCATTATCTCCCTCTGATCAAAATATGTCAACATATGATAAGGAGATGCTCGCCATTGTGCGCGCAGCAACGAGGTGGAGATTGTATTTGATCAGGCGATACTTTCAAATCAAGACCGACCATAAAAGCCTAAAATATCTCTTGGAGCAGAAGATATCTTCCCCCGAGCAGCAAAAATGGGTAACAAAACTTCTTGAATTTGATTTTGAAATAACTTACAAAAAGGGGAAAGAGAATGTTCTTGCAGATGCGCTTTCGCAGCTACCCGAGCAAGTTGAAGTTTCGACTGTTTCACTTCCGACCAGCGACTTCCTTGAGGATATTAAGATGGAATGGCAGGAAGATTCAGATACTAGTAAGATTATAAAAAAATTGGAGGAAGCACCAAGCCCCATGGCTCATTACAATTGGGACTCAAAAGAATTACACTATAAGGGACGCATTGTGCTTGTGACAAATTCTACTTGCATCTTCAATAGCAGATTTTGGACAAAGTTATTCTATATGCAGGGTACAAATTGAAAAGGAGTACGACATATCACCCACAAACCAACAGCCAACCGTAAGTTTTAAACAGGTGCTTGGAGTCAGCCCAAAGCCACCCACCAAATATGACTATCCAAAGAGAACTCGAGACCCAACCAAGTGCCATTATTGATCGACGGATCGTGACTCGACGACGACGACCCACTAATGACATGCTAATACAGTGGGCGAACCTACCAAAAGAAGATGCCACTTGGGAGAACTATGACGACTAGAAGATCAAATTCCCAGAATTCATGAATCATCAGCCTCGAGGACAAGGCTAATTTGAAGAGGGCGGGTCTGTTAGGACTCTAGCTTGGAGAGTCCTAATTGAGAGGGACATTCATGTAAAAATGTTAGGACTCTAGCTAGGAGAGTCCTAATTGAGAGGGATATTCTGTTAGGACTCTAGCTAGGAGAGTCTGTTAGGACTCTAGCTAGGAGAGTCCTAATTGAGAGGGACATTCATGTAAAACTGTTAGAACTTTAGCTAGGAGAGTCCTAATTGAGATGGACATTCTGTTAGGACTCTAGCTAGGAGAGTCCTAATTAAGAGGGACATTCATGTAGGAGATTTTTTCTTAGAGAAGAATTAGGAGTTGTAAGGGAATATGAGTCTTGAGTAGGAGTCCTATTAGGAGTCTTGAGTAGGAGTCTTAATTGAGTAGGACTCTTGAGTAGGAGTCCTATTAGGAGTCTTGAGTAGGACTCTTGAGTAGGAGTCCTATTAGGAGTTAGGATTTAGAAACCCTATAAATAGCTATGTATTCATCCTCTTTTGATAAGCAATAGATGAATCTTTTCTGCAGCCTTTGAGCAGCAACTTGGAGGGAGGAACCCCTATAGAGTTCCAAGGAGGCCGATCCCCTAAAGAGATCAACCCCAAGTTTAGAATCTGCAAGGGTTCTATCACCTGGTATCAGAGCAGCGTTCTTAGCGTCTCGCTGCCCTTCCATAGCCATCCATCAGCCCTCCACAGCCGCCCAAAGCAATTTCCACAATTGCTTAAAAGATCGTCACCAAATTCCATCGTCATCTCCACCACCGCAGATCATCCTTTGATCTCCCCGTGAATTGCAACAGGTTCTGGTTTCTTACCTTACTGCTGCTGCAATTTAGTTATCTTATTCAAAAATCCAAAAAAAAAAATTGTTCCAAAATTGCTGCATAAACTTTTCGTCGTAAAGTTTTCATCTCTACGACGAAAGATACATTGCAAAATTCCAATCGCATAGCATAGATTGTTTGATCTTGCTACTATATTTTTTCTATCCAAATCTCTATGAAATTTTTATGACATCTTTGACACTTCCTAATAGCAGATTTTCCTTTGGTTTTGTCAAAAAATTCTCAATATAAACCGTTGATCTTTTACGTCTAATCTGCTATACTAGAAAATCTGCACCGTAAAATTTCAGCCGCATAGCACTATTTGTTTGATCTTGATACTATGTTTTTTCTGTCCAAATCTCTACGAAATTTATATGATTGCTTTGAAACTTCCTAACAGTGGATTTCCCTTTGGTTTCGTCGAAAAATTCTCAATATAAACCACTGATCTTTTACGTCCAATCTGCTACACTTGAAAATCTATGCTGCAGAAAATTTCAGCCGCATATTGTTGCCTTAACCCATCTATTTGCAATCTTTTTTGAATGAAATTTCTTATACACTTCATAGATCATCTTGGCTTCCATCTAAGATTGATCTACTAAGGAATTCATCTCTAAAAACGATTTTGGGTTGCTGCAAATTTTCGTCGTAGACCGCTGAAATTTTTCGACGAGATTTCTGCTATCGCAACTTGCATCAATTTTCTTGCTGTTCCTGCCGAAATTTTCTTGATCAAATTGGACATCCATGCTATCATATAAACTGTGATTTTTCTATCAATTCCCTCCTCAAATCTCTCAAGTTTTTGGTGGAAATTTCGTCGAGAAACCGCTGTTTCTTCGACGACAATTCTGCTCTTACAAGACAATACAATTCTGTAGCAAACTTCCACTGATTTCTATCAAACCTTTGCTACCATCTACCACAGATCCAAACCTTTCATCTATAGCCCTAAAACTCTACCAAACCACACCCTCAAACTGCACCCAAAACAGCAACAAAACAAGCCTAAACCGTAGCCTACATCCACCAATCCACCAACCCTTTCGACCATCACTTCTCTCAACCTATACATGCCTTTAACCCAACAACAAAAGAGAGATCTTAACATCACAGATTTGAAGATATATACTATGGTATCTAAGGAGGCAATCAATGCTAAATTCGAAGCCTTGGAGGCACGAATGGAGGATAAGATTCGGATGCTCTTTACCGAACTCAGATTGGGCCGACCACTAAGCCCGAAGAAATCACATCAAGGAGAGAGCTTTGCCCAATCACACCAAGCCCAAAGATATGACTTCCAAGAGAGGGGAAGCTCTATAACCAACCCCAACTATTTTTTTTTTGGTAAGTAAAAGTAAAATTCATTATGTGTAAAGTTTCTACAAATAGCTTTATCTATACAAGTCATAGACAAAGCCAAGTAACTCATAGAGTGCTAATGCGATAGTTATGACTACACATGCTGTAGACTATAACTACCTGTGGGTACATTATTTGGCATCATTCCCAAGATCCTTAGCTAATAGCAAAATTAAATTTGATAAAAATATCTTTTTCTCTTCGGGTGAAGTGCTCGGTTTTGAGTTCATGCTCCATACAGAATCTTGAGTCTCTAATAATCTCTTTCAAGAGCTGAGCATTGTTTGTGTGTTGACATTCAAAGATTCTATTACATCTCTCCTTCCACATCCACCAAATAGCACATCTGAAAATAACCTTTGCCAGTTGTGTAAGAGGCCCTTTTCTTGAGAAACATTGCATAAGGTCGCCTAGTTCTTGGTGCAAGTTTGGTTGCGGAAGTCTATTGAGTTCAAATCGCTGGAGAATCTCCTTCCATATCCATTTTGTATAATCACAAGCAAAATAGAGGTGGTCAACAGTTTCTTCTTGTTGCAAACAAAGGGAGCATCGGTTAACATGATAGATACCTCTTCTTTTCATATTGTCTATTGTAGGTAGTTTATTGAGAAGGGCCTGCCATGTACATAAGGAGTGTCTTTGTGATCCCGGTCGATCCCATGTCCAACTGCTTGGGACCCACTTATTATTTCTTTGCCTAATTTGATTCCATGCGGATGTGGCACTAAATTTACCATTGTCATGAGGCCAAATAAGTATATCTGAAGAGTTGTTCCTGATTCGAATAGCTATGATAGTCGGCCAAAGTGATAACATTTCAGGAGAAATAGGATTAGGGAGACACCAAGTACCGTTAGCGATGAACTCGGAAACCTTCTAATCTTTGGGAGCCCCAAGATCTTTTCGTATTCTGTCGCCATATAATTGAAATATACTCTTCCCATTCACCCAAGGATCGTACCACATATTAGTACTAGTTCCAGAAGAGATTGCATACGAAATGTGTTTGATTAGCCAATTCCTTGCCTTTAAAATTCCTTTCCAAGCTGCAGAGTGGTATGTTCTTGTTGAAATTTCCCATATTGATTCCTTTGAGAGATACTTAGCAGAAACCCAATGTGACCATAAGGAACATTTGTTTTACAAAAGATCCCACAATTGCTGTACCAAACATGCTTGATTCCAATCTCTAGTATTTCTCAAATTTAGCCCCCCTTCATCTTTCGGTTTGCAAATGCTATCCCAATTTACCATATGCATTGCCTTATCATTTGTGCCATTCCAGAAGAAGTTCATTAATAACCGTTCAATATCTTGGAGAAGTCCAGCAGGCAGAAGAAATGCATTACACCAATATATAGAGTAGGAGTGCAATACCGAACGGATGAGTTCGAGTCGTCCTGCTTTTGATAGAAACCTATTTTTCCAAGAAGAAATTCTATTATTTATTTTTTGCAAGATAGGTTGACAGTGGGTTTTGTGAATGCCTGTGGATATGAGCGGGAGACCCAAATAAGGAACTGGCAAGCTTCCTTCACTAACCCCCAAAGTTTGTGAAATAAAGACCTTATCCTCAACGTAAGGGCTCATATATACTTTACTTTTCGCATGATTTAACTGAAGTCCAGAAACCATACCAAAGTCATTAATAATGGTAGCCAGGTTCTTTACTGAAGTTGGTTCATTTTGGAGAAAGATAAGTAAGTCATCTGCAAATGTTATATGTGATATATGAACAGAACCAGCACTGGGTACCTTAATGCTGCCATTTAAGACTGCGTGTTCCAACATACAGCTAAGTCCTTCCATCGCAATAGTAAAGAGATACGGAGAGAGTGGATCACCTTGTCGGATGCCATTCGTGCTCCCAAAAAAACCAATAGGTGAGCCATTAAAGAGTATCGAAAACTTTGGAGTTTCTAGGCAAGATTGAATCCAATTAATCCATTGCTGTGGGAAGTTCATATCAAGGAGCATCTTATAGATAAATTTCCTATTAACTGAATCAAAGGCTTTCCTTAGATCCTGGACCAACCCCAACTATTCATGCATGAGAGTGGAATTCCCTAGATGGGAAGAAGGAGACCCAATTGGTTGGATCTCGCGCGCGGAGCGATATTTTCGGTACCATAAAACTACGGATGCATCTATGGTGAAAATTGCAGCTATACATCTTGAAGGGGATGCTATACAGTGGTTTGACTGGTTTGAACATACTTATGGAGTCTTTTCATGGCAACAATTCAAAGAAGGACTGCTGATCCGCTTCAGACCAACCGATTACAAGAATATTGACGGACAACTAGCAAAGATCCGACAAACCTCCACCATTCAGGAGTACCAAACCAGGTTTGAAAGGTTATCTAATCAAACTCTTGATTGGTCTCAAAAACAGCTATTGAGGACCTTCATTGAGGGCTTGAAGCCGGAGATCCGAGGAGAAGTTAAAGCGCGACAACCGTACACGCTTATGGCAGCCATCTCTTTCGCACGACATCAAGAGGAGCAATTGAACCATGAAGCTCGGAGGACTAGGGTTGCTCCTCAACCAGTAATATTGAAGTCCTTAGCCCCCCTACTGTCGACCGAGTCCCTACACCAAAGAGGCTAACAAGAGAAAAGCTTCGGGAGCGATATGCGAAGGGGTTATGTTGGCATTGTGACGAGCCGTGGAGCCATGAGCATCGCTGTAGTAAAGGGGGACTTCTTATGATTGAACCGATAGAAGAAGAGGTTATTAAACATTCAAAAGAGAGCCTTGAATATGAAGAAGAAGATGCAGAAGAAGAGCCACAACCGACCGAAGTTACAGTACATACACTAGCTGGCTACTCAAACCCGCAAACGATGAAAGTTGGAGGCCTTCTCAAACAACAATCGATCACTGTTCTCATCGACACGGGCAGCACTAATAACTTCCTAAACAGTAAGGTTGCTGTCCATATGAACTTACCTATTGAGAATTGCAGCAGGTTTGATGTTAAGGTCACCGACAGACGGATTTTGAAGTGTGATCGTAGGCGCCCGCAGGAGAAACTATTGCTGCAGGACCAAGAGATAATTGCAGAATTCTTCCTTCTCCCTCTTGATGATCATAAGACCATGCTCAAAATTGAATGGTTGATGACATTAGGTGATGTTTCTTGGAATTTTATACAACTAATTATGAAATTTTGCAGTAAAGAGAAACAGGTGATACTGCACGGGAAACGTGGGACGTAACGATGATTTGCACACAACAAATGGAGAAGGTTTTGCATAAAGCATGCAGCGGATTCTTGGTACAACTTGAGCAGCAAACAAAGGGAGAGCTAATAGATTTTAATGATTCAAACCTACTTCCTTTGCTTGCTGAATTTTCAGATATATTTATGGAACCGTGCAATCTACCTCTTACCCATCGGCATGATCATTGTTTAATGATTCTTCCAAGCAAATCTCCAGCAAATACTCAGCCATATCAGTATCCACATCTCCAGAAGGATGAAATAGAAAGGATTATAAAAGAGATGCTCGAAACAGGAGTTATTCGGCCAAGTTGCAGCCCCTACTCTTCACTGGTGCTACTTGTACACAAGAAGGATGGAACATGGCGAATATGCATTGATTACCGAGCTCTCAATGGCATTACCATCAAGGATAAATACCCTATTCCAATAGTAGATGACAGGGAGCACAAATCTTTACAAAGCTGGACCTTTGATCCGGGTATCATCAAATACGAGTATGCGAAGAAGACATACCAAAAATCGCCTTTCGAATACACAACAACCACTATGAATTTTTGCTTTCTTCAAAAGAAGGTGGAATATCTTGGGCATATCATATCAGAGGAAGGTGTGGTAGTAGACCCCTTCAAAATTGGAGCAATGCAAAACTGGCTGACCCTGAGGAACATAAAATTGCTACATGGCTTTCTCGGTTTAACAGGCTACTACTGCAAGTTCGTGAAAAACAATGGAGAGATGATAGAACCCTTGCAGATTCTAAACTTGGGGTTGATCTCTTTAGGGGATCGGCCTCCTTGGAACTCTATAGGGGTTCCTCCCTCCAAGTTGCTGCTCAAAGGCTGCAGAAAAGATTCATCTATTGCTTAAGAAAAGAGAAGGAATACATGGCTATTTATAGGGCTTCTAAACCCTAACTCCTAATAGGACTCCTACTTAAGACTCTTACTTCTAACCAACTCCTAATATGACTCCTACTCAAGACTCCTATTCCCTTACAACTCCTAATTCTTCTCTAAGAAAAAACCTCCTACATGAATGCCCCTCACAATTAGGACTCTCCTAACTAGAGTCCTAACAGAATGTCCCTCTCAATTAGGACTCTCCTAGCTAGAGTCCTAACATTTTTACATGAATATCCCTCTCAATTAGGACTCTCCAAGCTAGAGTCCTAACAGACCCGCCCTCTTCAAAGCAGCCTTGTCCTCGAGGCTGATGATTCATGAATTCTAGGAATTTGATTTTCAAGTCGTCATAGTTCTCCCAAGTGGCATCATCTTTTGGTAGGTTCGCCCACTGTATTAGCACTTCATTAGTGGGTCGTCGTCGTTGAGTCACGATCCGTCGATCAATAATGGATCTTGGCTGGGTCTGGAGTTCTCTTTGGGTAGTCATATTTGGTGGGTGGCTTTGGGTTGTCTCCAAGCACCTGTTTAAAACTTCCGGTTGGCTGTTGGTTTGTGGGTGATATGTCGTACTCCTTTTCAATTTAGTACCCTTATAGTGTAATTCTTTTGAGTCCCAATTGTAATGAGCCATGGGGCTTGGTGCTTCCTCCAATTTTTTTATAATCTTACTAGTATCTGAATCTTCCTGCCATTCCATCTTAATATCCTCAAGGAAGTCGCTGGTCGGAAGTGAAACGGTCGAAACTTCAACTTGCTCGGGTAGCTGCGAAAGCGCATCTGCAAGAATATTCTCTTTCCCCTTTTTGTAAGTTATTTCAAAATCAAATCCAAGAAGTTTTGTTACCCATTTTTGCTGCTCGGGGGAAGATATCTTCTGCTCCAAGAGATATTTTAGGCTTTTATAGTCGGTCTTGATTTGAAAGTATCGCCTGATCAAGTACAATCTCCACCTCGTTGCTGCGCGCACAATGGCGAGCATCTCCTTATCATATGTTGACATATTTTGATCGGAGGGAGATAATGCCTTACTAGTGTATGCGAGTGGTCGACCATCTTGCATGAGAATGGCTCCAATTCTGACTCCAGATGTGTCGGCCTCAATAATGAAGGGTCGGTTGAAATCTGGTAGTGTTAGCACCGGCGTCGTCGTCATGGCTGCCTTAAGTTTGTCGAAGGTAGCGGAGGCTCTGTCCAACCATTGGAAGACATCTTTTTCTAGTAAGGAAGTAAGTGGTGCACTAATCTTTCCATAGTTTTTCACGAACTTGCGGCAGTAGCCTGTTAAACCCAGAAAGCCATGTAGCAATTTTATGTTTCTCGAGGTCGGCCAGTTTTGCATTGCTCCAATTTTGAAGGGGTCCACTGCCACACCTTCCTCTGATATGATATGCCCAAGATATTCCACATTTTGTTGAAGAAAGCAAAAATTCATGGTTGTTGTGTGTTCAAAAGGTGGTTTTCCGTATGTCTTCTTCGCATGCTCGTATTTGATGATACCCGGATCAAAGGTCCAGCTTTGTAAAGATTTGTGCTCCCTTTCATCTAGCAATTCATCTACTATTGGAATAAAGTATTTGTCCTTGATGATTATGCCATTGAGAGCTCGGTAATCAACACATATTCGCCTTGTTCCGTCCTTCTTGCGTACAAGTAGCACCGGCGAAGAGTAGAGGTTGCAACTTGGCCGAATAACTCCTGTTTCGAGCATCTCTTTTATAATCCTTTCTATTTCATCCTTCTGGAGATGTGGATACTGATATGGCTGAGCATTTGCTGAAGATTTGCCTGGAAGAATCATTATACAATGATCATGCCTATAGGTAAGAGGTAGGTTGCGAGGTTCGTCAAATATATTTGAAAATTCAGTAAGCAAAGGAAGTAGATTTGGATCTTCAAATTCTGTTGGCTCTCCCTTAGTTTGCTGCTCAAGTTGTACCAAAAAGCCGCTGCATGCTTTATGCAAAACATTCTCCATTTGTTGTGTGCAAATCGTTGTTATGTCGCCCCCACGTTTCCCGTGCAATGTCACCTGTTTCTCCTTACTGTAAAATTTCATAATTAGTTTCATAAAATTCCAAGAATTATCACATAATATTGTCAACCATTTAATTCTGAGCATGGCCTCATGATTGTTAAGAGGGAGAAGGAAGAAATCTGCAATTATCTCTTGGTCCTGCAGCAATAGTTTCTCCTGCAAGCGCCTATGATCACAATTCAAAATCCGTCCGTCGGTGACCTTAACATCAAACCTGCAGCGATTCTCGATAGGTAATGATATCCGAACAGCAAGCTTACTATTTAGGAAGTTAGTAGTACTGCCCGTGTCGATGAGAACAGTGATTGGTTGTTGTTTGAGAAGGCCTCCAATTTTCATCGTTTGCGGGTTTGAGTAGCTAGCTAGTGTATGTACCGTAACTTCGGTCGGTTGTGGCTCTTCTTCTGCATCTTCTTCTTCATGTTCAAGGCTCTCTTTTGGATGTTCAATGACCTCTTCTTCTATCGGTTCAATCATAAGAAGTCCCCCTTTACTACAGCGATGCTCACGGCTCCACGGCTCGTCACAATGCCAACATAACCCCTTCGCATATCGCTCCCGAAGCTCTTCTCTTGTTAACCTCTTTAGTGTAGGGACTTGGTACTATGCTTTTTCTATCCAAATTTGTACAAAATTTTTATGACATCTTTGACACTTCTTAACAGTGGATTTCCCTTTAGTTTCATCAAAAAATTCTCAATATAAACTACTGATCTTTTATGTCCAATCTGCTGCACTTGAATTGCAGAATTCAAGCCGCATAGCACCATCTGTTTGATCTTGCTACTGTGCTTTTTCTATCCAAATTTCTATGAAATTTTTATGACATCTTTGAAACTTCCTAACAGTAGATTTCCCTTTGGTTTCACCGAAAAATTCTCAATATAAACTACTAATCTTTTATGTCCAATCTGCTGCACTTGAAAATCTATGCTGTAGAAAATTTCAGCTGCATATCGTTGCCTTAACCCATCTATTTGCAATATTTTTTAATGAAATTTCTTATACACTTTATAGATCATCTTGGCTTCCATCTAAGATTGATCTATTAATAAATTCATCTCTAAAAATAATTTTATGTTGCTGCAAATTTTCATCGTAACCCGCCGAAATTTTTCGACGATAATTCTACAATTTCCTTGCTGTTATAATGCCAAAATTTTCTTTATTAAATTAGATATCCTTGCTGTCATATAAACTGTGATTTTGCTATCAATTCCCTCCTCAATTCTCCCAAGTTTTTGGTGGAAATTACGTCGAGAAACCATTGTTTCTTCGACGACAATTCTACTCTTACAAGATAGCACATACTTGCTGCAACTTCCACGGATTTCTGTCAAACCTTTGCTACCATCTACCACAGATCCAAAACTTTCATCTATAGCCCTAAAACTCTACTAAACCACACCCTCAAACTGCACCCAAAACAGCCACAAAACAAACATAAACTGCAGCCTACATCCACCAATCCACCATCACTTTCGACCATCACTTCTCTCAACCTATACATGCCTTTAACCCAACAACAAAAGAGAGATCTTAACATCATTGATTTGGGGCCATATACTATGGCATCTAAGGAGGCAATCAATGCTAAATTCGAAGCCTTGGAGGCGCGAATGGAGGATAAGATTCGGACGCTCTTTACCGAACTCAGATTGGGCCGACCACTAAGCCCGAAAAAATCATATCAAGGAGAGAGCTTTGCCCAATCACACCAAGCCCAAAGATATGACTTCCAAGAGAGGGGAAGCTCTATGACCAACCCCAACTATCCATGCATGAGAGTGGACTTCCCTAGATGGGAAGAAGGAGACCCAATTGGTTGGATCTCGCGCGCGGAGCGATATTTTCGGTACCACAAAACCGCGGATGTATCTATAGTGAAAATTGCAGCTATACATCTTGAAGGGGATGCTATACAGTGGTTTGACTGGTTTGAACATACTTATGGAGTCCTTTCATGGCGACAATTCAAAGAAGGACTACTGATTCGCTTTAGACCAATCGATTACGAGAATATTGACGAACAACTAGCAAAGATCCAACAAACCTCCACCATTCAGGAGTACCAAACCAAGTTTGAAAGGTTATATAATCAAACTCATGATTGGTCTCAAAAACAGCTTTTGTGGACCTTCATTGAGGGCTTGAAGCCAGAGATCCGAGGAGAAGTTAAAGCGCGACAATCGTATACGCTTATGGCAGCCATCTCTTTCGCACGACATCAAGAGGAGCAATTGAACCATGAAGCTCGGAGGACTAGGGTCTCTCCTCAACCAGTAATATTGAAGCCCTTAGCCCCCCTACTGTCGACCAAGTCCCTACACTAAAGAGGTTAACAAGAGAAAAGCTTCGGGAGCGATATGCGAAGGGGTTATGTTGGCATTGTGACGAGCCGTGGAGCCGTGAGCATCGCTGTAGTAAAGGGGGACTTCTTATGATTGAACCGATAGAAGAAGAGGTCATTGAACATCCAAAAGAGAGCCTTGAACATGAAGAAGAAGATGCAGAAGAAGAGCCACAACCGACCGAAGTTACGGTACATACACTAGCTAGCTACTCAAACCCGCAAATGATGAAAATTGGAGGCCTTCTCAAACAACAACCAATCACTGTTCTCAATGACACGGGCAGTACTACTAACTTCCTAAATAGTAAGCTTGCTGTTCAGATATCATTACCTATCGAGAATCGCTGCAGGTTTGATGTTAAGGTCACCGACGAACGAATTTTGAAGTGTGATCATAGGTGCCCGCAGGTGAAACTATTGCTGCAGGACCAAGAGATAATTGCAGATTTCTTCCTCCTCCCTCTTGATGATCATGAGGCCATACTTAGAATTAAATGGTTGATGACATTAGGTGATATTTCTTGGAATTTTATACAACTATTTATAAAATTTTACAGTAAGGAGAAACAGGTGATACTGCATGGGTAACGTGAGGGCGACGTAACGACGATTTGCATACAACAAATGGAGAAGGTTTTGCATAAAGCATGCAGCGGCTTTTTGGTACAACTTGAGCAGCAAACTAAGGGAGAGCCAACAAAATTTGAAGATCCAAATCTACTTCCTTTGCTTGCTGAATTTTCAGATATATTTGACGAACCGCGCAACCTATCTCTTACCCGTCGGCATGATCATTGTATAACGATTCTTCCAGGCAAATCTCCAGCAAATGCTCAGCCATATCAGTATTCATATCTCCAGAAGGATGAAATAGAAAGGATTGTAAACGAGATGCTCAAAACAGGAGTTATTCGGCTATGTTGCAGCCCTTACTCTTCACCGGTGCTCCTCATACGAAAGAAGGATAGAATATGGCGATTATGTGTTGATTACCGAGCTCTCAATGGCATAACCATCAAGGATAAATACCCTATTCTAGTAGTAGATGAGTTGCTAAGGGAGCACAAATCTTCACAAAGCTGGACCTTCGATCCGGGTATCATCAAATACGAGTATGCGAAGAAGACATACCGAAAACCATCTTTTGAACACACAACAACCACTATGAATTTTTGCTTTCTTCAAAAGAAGGTGGAATATCTTGGGCATATCATATCAGAGGAAGGTGTGGCAGTAGACCCCTTCAAAATTGGAGCAATGCAAAACTAGTTGACCTTGAGGAACATAAGATTGCTACATGGCTTTCTGGGTTTAACAGGCTACTACTGCAAGTTCGTGAAAAACTATGGAGAGATTAGTGCACCAATTACTTCCTTATTGAAAAAAGATGTCTTCCAATGGTCGGACAGAGCCTCCGCTGCCTTCGACAAACTTAAGACAGCCATGACGACGATGCCGGTGCTAACACTACCAGATTTCAACCGACCCTTCATTATTGAGGCCGACGCATCTGGAGTCGGAATTGGAGCCCTTCTCATGCAAGATGGTCAACCACTCACATACACTAACAAGGCATTATCTCCCTCCCATCAAAATAAGTCAACATATGATAAGGAGATGCTTGCCATTGTGCGCGCAGCAACGAGGTGGAGACCTTACTTGATTGGTCGACGATTTCAAATTAAAACCGACCATAAAAGCCTCAAGTAGTTTTTGGAGCGAAAGATATCATCCCCTGAGCAGCAAAAATGAGTAATAAAACTTCTTAGATTTGATTATGAAATAACTTACAAAAAGGGGAAAGAGAATGTTCTTGAAGATGCGCTTTCGCAGCTACCCGAGCAAGTTGAAGTTTCGACCGTTTCACTTCCGACCAGCGACTTCCTTGAGGATATTAAGATGGAATGGCAGGAAGATTCAGATACTAGTAAGATTATAAAAAAATTGGAGGAAGCACCAAGCCCCATGGCTTATTACAATTGGGACTCAAAAGAATTACACTATAAGGGACGCATTGTTCTTGTGACAAATTCTACTTGCATCTTCAATAGCAGATTTTGGACAAAGTTATTCTATATGCAGGGTACTAAATTGAAAAGGAGAATGGCATATCACCCACAAATCGACGGTGAAACAGTTGTAAATAGATGCTTGGAGACAGCCCAAGGCCACCCACCAAATATGACAACCCAAAGAGAACTCCAGACCCAGCGAAGTGCCATTATTGATCGACGGATCGTGACTCGACGACGACGACCCACTAATGAAGTTCTAATACAATGGGCGAACCTACCAATAGAAGATGCCACTTGGGAGAACTATGACGACTTGAAGATCAAATTCTCAGAATTCATGAATCATCAGCCTCGAGGACAAGGCTGATTTGAAGAGGTCGGGTCTGTTAGGACTCTAGCTTGGAGAGTCCTAATTTAGAGGGACATTCATGTAAAACTGTTAGGACTTTAGCTACGAGAGTCCTAATTGAGAGAGACATTCTGTTAGGACTCTAGCTAGGAGAGTCCTAATTGAGAGGGACATTCTGTTAGGACTCTAGTTAGGAGAGTCCTAATTGAGAGGGACATTCAAGTATGAGGTTTTTTCTTAGAGAAGAATTAGGAGTTGTAAGGGAATAGGAGTCTTGAGTAGGAGTCCTATTAGGAGTTGGTTAGAAGTAATAGTCTTAAGTAGGAGTCCTATTAGGAGTTAGGGTTTAGAAGCCCTATAAATAGTCATGTATTCCTCCTCTTTTCTCAAGCAATAGATGAATCTTTTCTGCAGCCTTTGAGCAGCAACTTGGAGGGAGGAACCCCTATAGAGTTCCAAGGAGGCCGATCCCCTAAAGAGATCAACCCCAAGTTTAGAATCCGCAAGGGTTCTAACAGAAGCCAAAAGTGGATGTAGGTCAAGATTGACCGAACCACTCTAAATCTCGTTTGCATTTACTTTGAGCATATTATCTTTACTGCAAACCTCCTCAAAAGCTTACTGCTTTCTGCGCATATACGATTGGGTTTCAAGCTTTGCACTTTCTGAATCGGCATTTAGACGTAAATCAGTTTTATCGTACGATCATCATATTTTAGTTTGCGTTTATGTTTTGATTTCTATCATAACTGCAAACTGCCTTTATATCCTTGCTTTAACTGCATCTCGCTTAATCAAGTGATTTACGTATCAATATTTAGACGTAAATCAGTTTTTTCATACGAATATCATATTTCAGTTTGCGCCTACTATTTGATTTGAACCATAACTGCAAACTACATTTATATCTTTGATGCATCTCGCTTAATCAAAAGTTAAAGTGATTTACGAATCAGCTTTCTTACTAAAATCACTTTTATCGAACGAACATAGTTTTTTTTTAATCGTAGAAGGTTTTCCGCTACACTAATTCACCCCCCCCTCCCCTCTTAGGGCTCTTAATCCTAACAATTGGTATCAGAGCGGGGTTAACTTTCAAATGAATTAAAACCCAAGAGAGATGGCATACGCCGGAAACCAAGAGGGCCACTCTATTACACGTCCACCCATGTTCAATGGGACGGACTACACCTATTGGAAGACCCAAATGAGGATCTTTCTTATTTCTATGGATTTTGAACTTTGGAATCTTGTCGAAAATGGATTTTCGAAGTCTTCTCTTCCAATGATCGATTGGAATGAATTGGAGAAGAAGGCTTTCGCTCTTAATGTAAAGGCTATGAATGCCTTATTTTGTGCACTTGATAAAAACGAGTTCAACCATTTTTCGGTTTGTGAAACCGCATTTGATATTTGGCATACACTCGAAGTGACTCATGAAGGCACGAGTGAAAGAGTCAAAAATCAATCTTTTGATACATTCTTTTGAAATTGTCCGGATGAAATCGAGTGAGACTATTGGCGACATGTTTACCCGTTTCACGGATGTCGTCAATGGTCTAAAAGGACTCGGAAAAAGTTTTTCGGATTTTGAGCTCGTAAATAAGATTCTAAGATCCCTTCCTAAAAGTTGGGATCCTAAAGTCACTGCTATTCAAGAGGCGAAAGATCTAAACAACTTCCCTCTTGAAAATCTTGTGCCTTGGTTTCCATGATAAATATGAGTTGAGAAAATGATATACCAATGCAGTTGATGAGTCATGACATTGTCATGATATTATTAATGCCATAACACTAAACATCAACTAGTTGATATTTTTACAAAACCTCTAAGTGAAGAACAATTTGATTTCATAAGAAGAGAATTAGGAATGTTGATGTGTCCGAATACATAAACTTGTTGAAATTATTTTTCGGACTTTATTGATTGATTGATCAATTTCACTTAATTGCTATAATGATTTTACACAATTAAATGTTAGAAATTATGTGTATGAATATAAAAATTTCCATGATGATAAGCATGTTTTGTCTTCATGATCATATTTGAAAATCAATAGCATAGTCTCGTCCGAATGCATGATTTCGTTTTCGAATTCTCTTAAAAATCGGAGTTTCTCGATACAATATCCTCTTCCGGACTTTTTTTTTTGTAAGTAAAAGTAAATTGATTATGTGTAAAGTTTCTACAAATAGCTTTATCTATACAAGTCATAGACAAAGCCAAGTAAGTAACTCATAGTTATGACTACACATGCTGTAAACTATAACTCCTAATTACAATCATTAAAGAAAATGTTTATCCAAATATATCAAAACTACCTATGGGTAAATAATTTGGCATCATTCCCAAGATCTTTAACTAATAGCAAAATAGAATTTGAAAAAAATATCTTTTTCTCTTTGGGTAAAGTGCACCGTTTTGAGATCTTGCTCCATACAGGATCTTGAGTCTCTAATAATCTCTTTCAATAGCTGAGCATTGTTTGTATGTTGGCATTCAAATATTTTGTTACATCTCTCCTTCCACATCCACCAAATAGCGCATCTGAAAGTAACTTTTGCCAGTTGTGTGAGAGGCCCCTTTCTTGAGAAACATTGCATAAGGTCGCATAGTTCTTAGTGCAAGTTTGGTTGCGGTAGTCTATTGAGTTCAAATCGCTGGAGAATCTCCTTCCATATCCATTTTGTATAATCACAAGCAAAATAGAGGTGGTCAATAGTTTCTTCTTGTTGCATACAAAGGGAGCATCGGTTAACATGATAGATACCTCTTCTTTTCATATTATCTATTGTAGGTAATTTATTAAGAAGGGCCTGCCATGTACATAAGGAATGTCTTTGTGATCCCGGTCGATCCTATGTCCAACTGCTTGGGACCCACTTGTTATTTCTTTGCCTAATTTGATTCCATGCGGATGTGGCACTAAATTTGCCATTGTCATGAGGCCAAATAAGTATATCTGAAGAGTTGTTCCTGATTGGAATAGCTATAATAGTCGGTCAAAGTGATAACATTTCGGGAGAAATGGGATTAGGGAGACACTAGGTACCGTTAGCAATGAACTCAGAAACCTTCCAATCTTTGGGAGCCCCAAGATCTTTTCGTATTCTGTCACCATATAATTGAAATATACTCTTCCCATTCACCCAAGGATCGTACCACATATTAGTACTAGTTCCAGAAGAGATTGCATAGGAAATGTGTATGATTAGCCAATTCCTTGCCTTTAAAATTCCTTTCAAAGCTGCAGAGTGGTATGTTCTTGTTGAAATTTCCCAGATTGATTCCTTTGAAAGATACCTAGCAGAAACCCAATGTGACCATAAGGAACATTTGTTTTGCAAAAGATCCCACAATTGCTGTACCAGACATGCTTGATTCCAATCTCTAGTATTTCTCAAGTTCAGCCCCCCTTCATCTTTCGGTTTGCAAATGCTATCCCAAATTACCATATGCATTGCCTTGTCATTTGTGCCATTCCAGAAGAAGTTCATTAATAACCGTTCAATATCTTGGAGAAGTCCAGCAGGCAGAAGAAATGCATTACACCAAAATATAGAGTAGGAGTGCAATACAGAACGGATGAGTTCGAGTCGTCCTGCTTTTGATAGAAGCCTATTTTTCCAAGAAGAAATTCTATTCTTTATTTTTTGTAGGATAGGCTCACAGTGGGTTTTGTGAATGCTTGTGGATATGAGCGGGAGACCCAAATAAGGAACTGGCAGGCTTCCCTCACTAACCCCCAAAGTTTGTGCAATAAAGACCTTATCCTCAACGTAAGGGCTCATATATACTTTACTTTTCGCATGATTTAACTGAAGTTCAGAAACCATACCAAAGTCATTCATAATAGTAGCCAGGTTCTTTACTGAAATTGGTTCATTTTGGAGAAAGATAAGTAAGTCATCTGCAAATGTTATATGTGATATATGAACAGAGCCAGCAATGGGTAACTTAATGCTGCCATTTAAGACTGCGTCTTCCAACATACAGCTAAGTCCTTCCATCGCAATAGTAAAAAGATACGGAGAGAGTGGATCACCTTGTCGGATGCCATTCGTGCTCCCAAAAAAACCAATAGGTGAGCCATTAAAAAGTATCGAAAACTTTGGAGTTTCCAAGCAAGATTGAATCCAATTAACCCATTGCTGTGGGAAGTTCATATCTAGGAGCATCTTATAGATAAACTTCCTATTAACTGAATCCTTGTTAAAGCATATGTCATAACGAGTTTAATTCTCATCCTTGTTAACATATGAAATACATCTCTCTATACCTTTGTGAAGAATATTCTTTAAAGAAATGGATTTAATAAAATGATTCCTGATTATATGAATGATAGTGTTTTTACTAACAAGGATTCGTTTCTAATACATATCTTGATCCTTGGGAAAATGAAGCAAGATTTAATCTCTCATCAATTTAAACTCACAAATAGATGGTGGAGATGCGGGGTAAAAACAGAATTGATATCTCCATGTCATGGTTGCATAATTGACTCACTATTGAAAATGACATGAACCTAGTAAAGGCATCACACTTTTTTTTTTTTTGGTAAGTAAAAGTAAATTGATTATGTGTAAAGTTTCTACAAATAGCTTTATCTATACAAGTCATAGACAAAGCCAAGTAACTCATAGAGTGCGAATGCGATAGTTATGACTACATATGCTGTAGACTATAACTCCTAATTATAATCAATATAGAAAATGTTTATCCAGATATATCAAAACTACCTGTGGGTACATAATTTGGCATCATTCCCAAGATCTTTAGCTAATAGCAAAATTAAATTTGATAAAAATATCTTTTTCTCTTTGGGTAAAGTGCTCCGTTTTGAGATCTTGCTCCATACAGGATCTTGAGTCTCTAATAATCTCTTTCAATAATTGAGCATTGTTTGTGTGTTGGCATTCAAATATTCTGTTACATCTCTCCTTCCACATCCTCCAAATAGCGCATCTGAAAGTAACCTTTGCCAGTTGTGTTAGAGGCCCTTTTCTTGAGAAACATTGCATGAGGTCGCTTAGTTCTTGGTGCAAGTTTGGTTGCGGCAGTCTATTGAGTTCAAATCGCTGGAGAATCTCCTTCCATATCCATTTTGTATAATCACAAGCAAAATAGAGGTGGTCAACAGTTTCTTCTTGTTGCATACAAAGGGAGCATCGGTTAACATGATAGATACCTCTTCTTTTCATATTGTCTAGAAGTCCAGCAGGCAAAAGAAATGCCTTACACCAATATATAGAGTAGGAGTGCAATACCGAACGGATGAGTTCGAGTCGTCCTGCTTTTGATAGAAACCTATTTTTCCAAGAAGAAATTCGCTTATATTGTTCTCTTGGTATCACAATTACCATGCTTTTTGTTGATGATAAAGGAGGAGAAATATATGAGTATTAATGTCATGCTTGCATCACCAAGAGATATATGAATTGCTATGCTATGATTGCTATAATTTGCATTATGCCTTGTTTGTATCATATCAAGATATCAAACAAAAAATCTTCCTTCGTAGTTTTACATGTTGATATCTTACAATATGATGAATTGCTACTATTACCATTATTTATACTTGTAATGTAAAATTTGAAAATGAATGTCAGGCCTGGACATCATCTTTAGAGAGATACATCATGATGGGAATCATGATGGGAGTATTGATAAGTTTTGAATTCAAGAAAGACTTATCTCAAGTATGACATATAGACAGGGGGAGTTTGTTAGGACTCTAGCTAGGAGAGTCCTAATTGAGAGGGACATTCATGTAAAACTGTTAGGACTTTAGCTAGGAGAGTCCTAATTGAGAGGGACATTCTGTTAGGACTCTAGCTAGGAGAGTCCTAATTGAGAGGGTGTTAGGACTCTAGCTTGGAGAGTCCTAATTGAGAGGGACATTCATGTAAAACTGTTAGGACTCTAGTTAGGAGAGTCCTAATTGAGAGGGACATTCTGTTAGGACTCCAGCTAGGAGAGTCCTAATTGAGAGGGACATTCTATTAGTTCTCTAGCTAGGAGAGTCCTAAATGAGAGGGGCATTCATGTAGGGGTTTTTTCTTATAGAAGAATTAGGAGTTGTAAGGGAATAAGAGTCTTGAGTAGGAGTCCTATTAGGAGTTGGTTAGAAGTAAGAGTCTTAAGTATGAGTCCTATTAGGAGTTAGGGTTTAGAAGCTCTAAAAATAGCCATGTATTCCTTCTCTTTTCATAAGCAATAGATGAATCTTTTCTGCAGCCTTTGAGCAGCAACTTAGAGGGAGGAACCCCTATAGAGTTCCAAGGAGGCCGATCCCCTAAAGAAATCAACCCCAAGTTTAGAATCTGCAAGGGTTCTAACACCTGGTATCAGAGCAGCGTTCTTGGCGTCTCGCTACCCTTCCACAGCCATCCATCAACCCTCTACAACCATCCAAAGCAATTTCCACAATTGCTTAAAAGATCGTCACTGAATTCCGTCATCATCTCCACCACCACGGATCATCCTTTGATCTCCCCGTGAATTGCAACAGGTTCTGGTTTCCTACCTTACTACTGCTGCAATTTAGTTATCGTTATTCGAAAATCCAAAAAAAAAAAAAAAAAAATTGTTCCTATATTGCTGCATAAACTTTTCGTCACAAAGTTTTCATCTCTACGACGAAAGATACATTGCAGAATTCCAACCACATAGCACCATCTGTTTGATCTTGCTACTGTGCTTTTTCTATCCAAATTATTATGAAATTTTTATGACATCTTTGACACTTCTTAACAGTAGATTTCTCTTTGGTTTCATCGAAAAATTCTCAATATAAATAACTGATCTTTTTTGTCCAATCTGCTGCACTTGAAAATCTATGCTACAGAAAATTTTAGCTGCATAGCGTTGCCTTAACCCATCTATTTGCAATATTTTTTGAATGAAATTTCTTATACACTTCATAGATCATCTTGGCTTTCATCTAAGATTGATCTATTAAGAAATTTATCTCTAAAAATGATTTTATGTTGCTGCAAATTTTCATCGTAACCCGCTGAAATTTTTCGACGATAATTCTGCAATTGCAACTTGCACCAATTTCCTTGCTGTTATACTGCCAAAATTTTCTTGATTAAATTAGATATCCTTGCTGTCATATAAATTGTGATTTTGCTATCAATCCCCTCCTCAATTCTCTCAAGTTTTTGGTGGAAATTACGTCGAGAAACCGTTGTTTCTTCGACGACAATTCTACTCTTACAAGACAGCACATACTTGCTGCAACTTCCACGGATTTCTGTCAAACCTTTACTACCATCTACCACAGATCCAAAATTTTCATCCACAGCCCTAAAACTCTACTAAACCACACCCTCAAACTGCATCCAAAACAGTCACAAAACAAGCCTAAACCGCAGCCTACATCCACCAATCCACCAACCCTTTCGACCATCACTTCTCTCAACCTATACATGCCTTTAACCTGACAACAAAAGAGAGATCTTAACATCATAGATTTGGAGGCATATACTATGGCATCTAAGGAGGCAATTGATGCTAAATTCGAAGCCTTGGAGGCGCGAATGGAGGATAAGATTCGGACGCTCTTTACCGAACTCAGATTGGGCCGACTACTAAGCCCGAAGAAATCACATCAAGGAGAGAGCTTTGCCCAATCACACCAAGCCCGAAGATATGACTTCCAAGAGAGGGGAAGCTCTATGACCAACCCCAACTATCCATGCATGAGAGTGGACTTCCCTAGATGGGAAGAAGGAGACCCGATTGGTTGGATCTCGCGCGCGGAGCGATATTTTCGGTACCACAAAACCGCGGATGTATCTATGGTGAAAATTGCAGCTATACATCTTGAAGGGGATGCTATACAGTGGTTTGACTGGTTTGAACATACTTATGGAGTCCTTTCATGGCGACAATTCAAAGAAGGACTACTGATTCACTCCATTCAGGAGTACCAAACCAGGTTTGAAAGGTTATCTAATCAAACTCATGATTGGTCTCAAAAACAGCTATTGTGGACCTTCATTGAGGACTTGAAGCCAGAGATCCGAGGAGAAGTTAAAGCGCGACAACCGTATACGCTTATGGCAGCCATCTCTTTCGCACGACATCAAGAGGAGCAATTGAACCATGAAGCTCGGAGGACTAGGGTCTCTCCTAAACCAGTAATATTGAAGCCCTTAGCCCCCCCTACTGTCGACCAAGTCCCTACACTAAAGAGGTTAACAAGAGAAGAGCTTCGGGAGCGATATGCAAAGGGGTTTGTTAGGACTCTAGCTTGGAGAGTCCTAATTGAGAGGGACATTCATGTAAAACTGTTAGGACTTTAGCTAGGAGAGTCCTAATTGAGAGGGACATTCTGTTAGGACTCTAGTTAGGAGAGTCCTAATTGAGAGGGACATTCAAGTAGGAGGTTTTTTCTTAGAGAAGAATTAGGAGTTGTAAGGGAATAGGAGTCTTGAGTAGGAGTCCTATTAGGAGTTGGTTAGAAGTAAGAGTCTTAAGTAGGAGTCCTATTAGGAGTTAGGGTTTAGAAGCCCTATAAATAGCCATGTATTCCTCCTCTTTTCGCAAGCAATAGATGAATCTTTTTTGCAGCCTTTGAGCAGCAACTTAAGGGAGGAACCCCTATAGAGTTCCAAGGAGGCCGATCCCCTAAAGAGATCAACCCCAAGTTTAGAATCTACAAGGGTTCTATCACCTGGTATCAGAGCAGCGTTCTTGGCATCTCGCTGCCCTTCCACAGCCATCCATCAACCCTCTACAACCATCCCAAGCAATTCCCACAATTGCTTAAAAGATCGTCACCGAATTCCGCCATCATGTCCACCACCGCGGATCATCCTTTGATCTCCCCGTGAATTGCAACAGGTTCTGGTTTCCTACCTTACTGCTGCTGCAATTTAGTTATCCTTATTTGAAAAAAAAAAAAAAAAAAAAATCGTTCTTATATTGCTGCATAAACTTTTCGTCACAAAGTTTTCATCTCTACGACGAAAGATACATTGCAGAATTCCAGCCGCATAGCACCATCTGTTTGATCTTGCTACTGTGCTTTTTATATCCAAATTTCTACGAAATTTTTATGACATCTTTGACACTTCTTAATAGTGGATTTCCCTTTGGTTTCATCAAAAAATTCTTAATATAAACTACTGATCTTTTATGTCCAATCTGCTGCACTTGAATTGCAGAATTCAAGCCGCATAGAACCATCTGTTTGATCTTGCTACTATGCTTTTTCTATCCAAATTTCTACGAAATTTTTATGACATCTTTGACACTTCCTAACAGTAGATTTCCCTTTGGTTTCATCGAAAAATTCGAAATATAAACTACTGATCTTTTATGTCCAATCTGCTGCACTTGAAAATCTATGCTGCAGAAAATTTCAGCCGCATATTATTGCCTTAACCCATCTATTTGCAATCTTTTTTGAATGAAATTTCTTATACACTTCATATATCATCTTGGCTTCTATCTAAGATTGATCTATTAAGAAAATTCATCTCAAAAAATAATTTTATGTTGCTGCAAATTTTCGTCGTATCCTGCTGAAATTTTTCGACGAGAATTCTGCAATTGCAACTTGCACCAATTTCCTTGCTGTTATACTGCCGAAATTTTCTTGATTAAATTAGATATCCTTGCTGTCATATAAATTGTGATTTTGCTATCAATTCCCTCCTCAATTCTCTCACGTTTTTGGTGGGAATTACGTCGAGAAACCGTTGTTTCTTCGACGACAATTCTACTCTTACAAGACAGCACATACTTACTGCAACTTCCATTGATTTCTACCAAACCTTTGCTACCATCTACCACATATCCAAAACTTTTAACTACCGCCCTAAAACTCTACCAAACCACACCCTCAACCTGCACCCAAAATAGCCACAAAACGAGCCTAAATCGTAGCCTACATCCACCAATCTACCAACCCTTTCGACCATCACCTTTCTTAACCAATACATACCATTAACCCGACAACAAAAGAGAGATCTTGATATCACAGATTAGACGGCATATACTATGATATCTGAGGAGGTATTCAATGCTAAATTCGAAGCCTTCGAGGCGCGAATGGAGGATAAGATTGGGATGCTCTTTACCGAACTCAGATTGGGCCGACCACTAAGCCCGAAGAAATCACATCAAGGAGAGAGTTTTACCCAATCGCACCAAGCCCAAAGATATGACTTCCAAGAGAGGAGAAGCTCTATGACCAACCTCAACTATCCATGCATGAGAGTGGACTTCCCTAGATGGGAAGAAGGAGACCCGATTGGTTGGATCTCACACGCGGAGCGATATTTTCGATACCACAAAATCGCAGATGCATCTTTGGTGAAAATTGCAGCTATACATCTTGAAGGGGATGCTATACAGTGGTTTAAACAGTTTGAACATACTTATGGAGTCCTTTCATGGCAACAATTCAAAGAAGGACTACTGATCCGCTTCAGACCAACCGATTACGAGAATATTGACGAACAACTAGCAAAGATCCGACAAACCTCCACCATTCAGGAGTACCAAACCAGGTTTGAAAGGTTATCTAATCAAAATCATGATTGGTCTCAAAAACAGCTATTGAGGACCTTCATTGAGGGCTTGAAGCCGGAGATCCGAGGAGAAGTTAAAGCGCGACAACCGTATATGCTTATGGCAGCCATCTCTTTCGCACAACATCAAGAGGAGCAATTAAACCATGAAGCTCGGAGGACTAGGGTCGTTCCTCAACCAGTAATATTGAAGCCCTCAACCCCCCCTACTGTCGACAAAGTCCCTACACCAAAGAGGTTAATAAGAGAAGAGCTTTGGGAGCGATATACGAAGGGGTTATGTTGGCATTGTGACGAGCAGTGGAGCCGTGAGCATCGCTGTAGTAAAGGGGGACTTCTTATGATTGAACCGATAGAAGAAGAGGTCATTGAACATTCAGAAGAGAGCCTTGAAGAAAAAGATGCAGAAGAAGAGCCACAACCGACTGAAGTTACGGTACATACACTAGCTGGTTACTCAAACCCGCAAACGATGAAAGTTGAAGACCTTCTCAAACAACAACCAATCACTGTTCTCATCGACACGGGAAGTACTACTAACTTCCTAAATAGTAAGCTTGCTGTTCGAATATCATTACCTATCAAGAATCGCTGCAGGTTTGATATTAAGGTCACAGATGGACGGATTTTAAATTGTGATCATAGGCACCCGCAGGAGAAACTATTGCTGCAGGACCAAGAGATAATTGCATATTTCTTCCTCCTCCCTCTTGATGATCATGAGGCCATACTCAGAATTAAATGGTTGATGACATTAGGTGATATTTCTTGGAATTTTATACAACTATTTATAAAATTTTACAGTAAGGAGAAACAGGTGACATTGCACGGGAAACGTGGGGGCGACATAACAACGATTTGCACACAACAAATGAAGAATGTTTTGCATAAAGCATGCAGTGACTTTTTGGTACAACTTGAGCAGCAAACTAAGGGAGAGCCAACAGAATTTGAAGATCCAAATCTACTTCCTTTGCTTACTGAATTTTTAAATATATTTGACGAACCGCGCAACCTACCTCTTACTTGTCGGCATGATCATTGTATAATGATTCTTCCAGGCAAATCTTCAGCAAATGCTCAGTCATATCAATATCCACATCTCCAGAAGGATGAAATAGAAAGGATTATAAAAGAGATGCTCGAAACAGGAGTTATTCGGCCAAGTTGCAACCTCTACTCTTCGCCGGTGCTACTTGTACGCAAGAAGGACGGAACAAGACGAATATGTGTTGATTACCGAGCTCTCAATGGCATAATCATCAAGGACAAATACTTTATTCCAATAGTAGATGAATTGCTAGATGAAAGGGAGCACAAATCTTTACAAAGCTGGACCTTTGATCCGGGTATCATCAAATACGAGCATGCGAAGAAGACATACGGAAAACCACCTTTTGAACACACAACAACCACGAATTTTTGCTTTCTTCAACAAAAGGTGGAATATCTTGGGCATATCATATCAGAGGAAGGTGTGGCAGTGGACCCCTTCAAAATTGGAGTAATGCAAAACTGGCCGACCTCAAGAAACATAAAATTGCTACATGGCTTTCTGGGTTTAACAGGCTACTACCGCAAGTTCATGAAAATCTATGGAAAGATCAGTACACCACTTACTTCCTTACTAGAAAAAGATGTCTTCCAATGGTTGGACAGAGCCTCCGCTGTCTTCGACAAACTTAAGGCAGCCATGATGACGACGCCGGTGCTAACACTACTAGATTTCAACCGACCCTTCATTATTGAGGCCAACACATCTGGAGTCAGAATTAGAGCCATTCTCATTCAAGATGGTCAACAACTCGCATACACTAGCAAGGCATTATCTCCCTCCGATCAAAATATATCAACATATGATAAGGAGATGCTCGCCATTATGCGCGCAGCAACGAGGTGGAGATTGTACTTGATCAAGCGATACTTTCAAATCAAGACCGACCATAAAAGCCTAAAATATCTCTTGGAGCAGAAGATATCTTCCCCCGAGCAGCAAAAATGGGTAACAAAACTTCTTGGATTTGATTTTGAAATAACTTACAAAAAGGGGAAAGGGAATGTTCTTGCAGATGCGCTTTCGCAGCTACCCGAGCAAGTTAAAGTTTCGACCGTTTCACTTCCGACCAGCGACTTCCTTGAGGATATTAAGATGGAATGGCAGGAAGATTCAGATACTAGTATGATTATAAAAAAATTGGAGGAAGCACCAAGCCCCATGGCTCATTATAATTGGGACTCAAAAGAATTACACTATAAGGGACGCATTGTGCTTGTGACAAATTCTACTTGCATCTTCAATAGCAGATTTTGGACAAAGTTATTCTATATGCAGGGTACTAAATTGAAAAGGAGTACGACATATCACCCACAAACCAACAGCCAACCGGAAGTTTTAAACAGGTGCTTGGAGACAGCCCAAAGCCACCCACCAAATATGACTACCCAAAGAGAACTCCAGACCCAGCCAAGTGCCATTATTGATCGACGGATCGTGACTCGACGATGACGACCCACTAATGAAGTTCTAATACAATGGGCGAACCTACCAATAGAAGATGCCACTTGGGAGAACTATGACGACTTGAAGATCAAATTCCCAGAATTCATGAATCATCAGCCTCGAGGACAAGGCTGATTTGAAGAGGTCGGGTCTGTTAGGACTCTAGCTTGGAGAGTCCTAATTGAGAGGGACATTCATGTAAAACTGTTAGGACTTTAGCTAGGAGAGTCCTAATTGAGAGGGACATTCTGTTAGGACTCTAGTTAGGAGAGTCCTAATTGAGAGGGACATTCAAGTAGGAGGTTTTTTCTTATAGAAGAATTAGGAGTTGTAAGGGAATAGGAGTCTTGAGTAGGAGTCCTATTAGGAGTTGGTTAGAAGTAAGAGTCTTAAGTAGGAGTCCTATTAGGAGTTAGGGTTTAGAAGCCCTATAAATAGCCATGTATTCCTCCTCTTTTCGCAAGCAATAGATGAATCTTTTTTGCAGCCTTTGAGCAGCAACTTAAGGGAGGAACCCCTATAGAGTTCCAAGGAGGCCGATCCCCTAAAGAGATCAACCCCAAGTTTAGAATCTGCAAGGGTTCTATCAGGGTTATGTTGGCATTGTGACGAGCCGTGGAGCCTTGAGCATCGCTGTAGTAAAGGGGGACTTCTTATGATTGAACCGATAGAAGAAGAGGTCATTGAACATCCAAAAGAGAGCCTTGAACATGAAGAAGAAGATGCAGAAGAAGAGCCACAACCGACCGAAGTTACGGTACATACACTAGCTAGCTACTCAAACTCGCAAACGATGAAAATTAGAGGCCTTCTCAAACAACAACCAATCACTGTTCTCATCGACACGGGCAGTACTACTAACTCCCTAAATAGTAAGCTTGCTGTTTGGATATCATTACCTATCGAGAATCGCTGCAGGTTTGATGTTATGGTCACCGACGGACGGATTTTGAATTGTGATCATAGACGTGATTTCATTCAACAATGTTAATCAAACATGATACATATTATTACTTCTTAACCATGATCAAAATCATTTTGTTTGTTTATCATAAAATATGCAATATTATTTTCAAAATTATCAGCATGATCATAATTTTTGTATTTTTATTTTTTAAACATGTAATTTTCAAGAAAATTAATTCTAAACTAAAAAAGAAAATATATCATGAAAGCATCAAGTAATTTCAAAATAAACCAAAGGCATTTTAATTACCTCAACGTCGTAGGCTGGTAAGGCGTAGTTTGTCGCCTCGCTTTTGTTGACTTTCTCGTCTTCGGAGGAGCTTGATTCATCCCAATTTTCGTTCTTCTTCTTGCGTTTAAAGCAAGTAGTTCCATTCTTTTTGCTTTTTAATTTTCGTTTCATTTGTAGTTTAAGTTCACCATCACTTGAGCTTATGCTCGAGTGGTCTTCAAATGTTCTATGTCCCAAATCCTTCCTGTTCTTTGGAAGGTTGGTTTGTTCATCATTGTCCTCATCACTTGAGTCATCGCTCAAGTGGCATTCATTTGTCTAGAGTTCCAAATCCTTCCTGTTCTTTGGAAGGTGATTGTGTTCAACATGTTCATCATATGCATTGTGCACCATTTTATATGTCATCAATGAACCAATTAGTTCTTCAAGTGGTAAGTTGTTTAGATTTTTAGCTTCTTGTATTGCAGTTACTTTTGAATCCCACTTTTTAGAAAGAGAACGCAAAATCTTGTTTACGAGTTCAAAATCCGAAAAACATTTTCCAAGAGCTCTTAAACTATTGACGACATCCGTGAAACGGGTGTACATGTCGCCTATAGTCTCGCTTGGTTGCATTTGAAAAAACTCAAAATCATGCAATAAAAAGTTAACTTTCGAGTGTTTGACTCTACTAGTTCCCTCGTGCGTGATTTCAAGAATTCGCCAAATGTCAAAAGCCGTTTCACACATAGAAATCCGATTGAACTCATTTTTGTCCAATGCGCAAAATAAGGCATTCATAGCCTTTGCGTTTAAAGAAAAATTTTTCTTCTCCAAATCCGACCATTCGTTCATCGGTTAGGAGGGAAGTTGAAAACCGTTTTCAATGATACTCCATAAGTCTAAATTCGTAGAAATCAAGAAAACTCTCATTCGAGTTTTCCAATAAGTGTAGTCCAATCCGTTAAACAACGGTGGACGAAAGACCGAAAAGCCCTCTTGAAGAGCCATTTCTCTCAAGTGTAAATCCGAAATGAGAAATACCCCGCTCTGATACCAATTGTTAGGATCGAGAGCACAAAGAGGGGGGGGGGGTGAATTAGTGCAACGGAAATCTTACAGCAATTTAAAAACGAAAGCTGTGTTCGTCCGATAAAAAATGATTTCGATATAAAAGCAGAATCACAGTGCAGTTTGCGTCTAAGCGCAGTTTTGCTTCTAAGCGCAGTTTGCGTCTAAACACAGTTTGCGTCTAAGCGCAGTTTGCCTCTAAGCACAGTTTGCGTCTAAGCGCAGTTTGCGTCTAAGCGCAGTTTGCGTCTAAGCGCAGTTTGCGTCTAAACTCAGTTTTACGTCCAAACGCAGTTTTACGTCTAAACGCAGTTTTACGTCTAAACGCAGTTTTGCGTCTAAACGCAGTTTTATGTATAAACGCAGTTTTACGTCTAAACGCAGTTTTGCGTCTAAACGCAGTTTTACGTCTAAACGTAATTTTACGTCTAAATGTAGTTTTGCGTCTAAAAGCAGTTTTGAACCTTGAAAAGCGTTTTACGTAGAAAGCAATTTGCAGTTATAAATGGAATCCGAATGTAAGCGTAAACTGCAGTGTGAAGATCGTACGAAAACACGATTTACGTTTGAATGCAGATTCTGAAAGATCAGAGCTTAGAAACTCGTTCGTAAAGGCGCAGAGGGCAATAGCAATGTAGGAGGTTTGCAGTAATGATAAAGTGCTCAAGGTAAAAGCAAACCAGAGATTTAGAGTGGTTCGGTCAGTCTTGACCTACTCCACTTTTGGCTTCCTCCTCCGACGAGGTCACCGACGTCAACTAGCTGCCTTCCTCCAATGGGCGAAGGCTAACTGCCCTTTTACAGTTTCTCTCCTTTAGACAAGCTCAGGAGACAACCTTTACAGATCCTTTCTCTCCTCTCTTTACAACTCAAGACTTGAAGAACAGAAGGAGGAGAACTTTAGGACTTTGCACAAATTTGAGCTCTTAGAATCACTGAAAAGATCAAGAATTCGGTGTGGATCTGTATCCTTTCAGTGTTGAATGGGTGGGGTATTTATAGGCCCCAACCCAATTCAAATTTGGAGCTCAAAACGATCAAATCCCGGAATTCCGGGATCATGCGGTTGCACCTCTTAACTGGAGAGGTGGCACCGCCTGGCAGAGCTCGAAGACTGAGCTCAGGCGATTGCACCTCTCTGCCAGAGCTCGAACACTGAGCTCGGTGGTTGCACCGCCTGGCAGAGCTCGAAGACTGAGCTCGGTGGTTGCATCACCTGGCAGAGCTCGAAACTGAGCTCAAGCTGATGCACCTCTCTGCTAGAGCTCGAAGACTGAGCTCGGTGGTTGCATCACCTGGCAGAGCTCGAAACTGTGCTCAGGCTGATGCACCTCTCTGCCAGAGCTCGATGACTGAGCTCGGTGGTTGCATCACCTGGCAGAGCTTGAAACTGAGCTCAGGCTGATGCACCTCTCTGCCAGAGCTCGAAACTTGAGCTCTAGCGGTGCTACCTCTTGACAAAGGAGGTTGCACCGCCCAGTCTAGCTCGAAGACTGAGCTCTGGGCAGTTGCACCGCCTGGCTGGGGCGGTTGCACCGCCCAGTCTCGCAGCCCTGGCGGTTGCACCTCCTGGCCTAGGCGGTTGCACCGCCTGGTGCAGTCAGGGTCCGAATGGTTCGCTCCATTCGGCCCAATTTGAATCTTTTCAAGGGCCCAATTGCCCCAAGATTAAGCTAATGGGATCACCTCCCATTTTCAAGCTTAATCATCGTGCTAACTATGATTAACTCTAAGACAACTTCTGCAGCTATGCTCCGATGCGTCAATCGCTTCTTCCGGCGAGTTTCCGGTGAACTTTCGTCGATCATCCGATAAACCCTCGGTGATCCTTCTGCGGACATCCGGCATACTCCTGGACTTTGCGACGATCCACTTGGCGAGTTCCGACGAGCTTCGCTTGGCAAGCTTCTGGACTTCTCGGATCTGTTCTCGCTGAACCTCCGACGACCGTCCGAACTTCCGTCGAACTCTCGAACTCCCAACGTGATCATGATCTTGACTCCGGCGCAACACCTGCTGCTTGTCTTACTCTCATCGTAGTTAATCCTGCACACTTAAAACAAAACTTCGATCGAGACAATTAATCCTAAGCAATTAACCAAGTTGTCCGACATGTCATTGGTCCCTCGACGCTTCGTCCGATTCTTCGGCGCATCGTCCTCTCATGCAGCCTATTGCCCAATCGGCCAGTTGACTCCGCAACTCCGATATTCTTGGCACAATACCCGCTCTTCTTGGCCCGATGCCCGAGTCCACGGCCCGAAGCCTTCTGTCGATACGTCGACCGATCCACCGGCCCGACGTCCAATCTTCTGACATGTTCCTTCGGCACAACATGATTTTCCTGCTTTAATTGTCTCATCCTGATCGAAGCATCCTGCGTCACTCAAAACGCAGATTAAATTATAAACATATATCAAGTAGTTTCATCATCAAAATACGAGATTCAACAGGTGCAACCGCCCAGGCCAGGAGGTAGCACCGCCTAGGCTAAGTCTTTGAGTGAGATTGGGCGGTGCAACCGCCCCAGCCAGGAGGTGGCACCGCCTGGGCTTAGTCTCCGAGCGAGACTAGGCGGTGCAACCTCCCTTGACAGGTGGTAGCACCGCCTGAACTCAGTCTTCGAGCTCTGCCAGGTGGTGCAACCGCCTCAGTCAGGAGGTGCAACCGCCTGAGCTCGGTCTTCGAGCTCTGTCAGGAGGTGCAACCACCCCTGACAGGAGGTAGCACTGCCCAGAGGCTCAGTCTTCGAGCTCTGCCAGGCGGTGCAACCGCTCCAGTCAAGAGGTGCAGCCGCCTGATCCCGAAATTCCGGGAATTGACAGTTTTGAGCTCCAAATTTGAACTGGGTTGGAGCCTATAAATACCCCACCCATTCAGCACTGAAAGGCAGCAATTTAACACCGAAATCTTGATCCTTTTATGTGATTCTTAGAGCTCAAATTTGTTATAAAGGCCAAAAGTTCTTCTTCCTCTGTTCTTCTAAGTTCTGAGTTGTAAAGAGAGGAGAGAAAATTCTGTAAGGAGTGAAATTGTAAAAGGGTTGGCCTTCGCCTATTGAAGGAAGGCCTCTTGTTGACGTCAGTGACCTCGTCGGTGGAGGAAGCCAAAAGTGGAGTAAGTCAAAATTGACCGAACCACTCTAAATCTCGGTTTGCATTTACTTTGAGCATATTATCTTTACTGCAAACCTCCTCTGAAGTTTCCTGCTTTCTGTGCATATACGATCGGGTTTCAAGCCTTTTACTTTCTGAATCAACGTTTAGACGTAAATCTGTTTTTTTCATACAATCATCATATTTCAGATTACGTTTACGTTTTGAGCTCTACCATAACTGCAAACTGCCTTTATACTCTTGCTTAAACTGCATCTTGCCTATCAAGTGATTTACGAATCAGCATTTAGACGTAAATCAGTTTCTTCGTACGAACGTCGTATTTCAGTTTGCGCTTATATTCTAGTTTTCATCATAGCTGCAAACTGCCTTCATAGATTGACTTTAACATCATCTTGCTTAGAATTGGCTTTCACACAGAAATCGTTTTTATCGTTCGAACGCAGTTTAGTTTTAATCGCAGAAAGTTTTCCGCTGCACTAATTCACGCCCCCCCTCTTAGTGCTCTTGATCCTAACAAGGAATACTTGAGAAATGTATTGTTCATACTAAGAGAAAATAAGTTGTATGTAAAGTTCAACAAATGTGAATTTTGGTTGAATGAAGTTGCTTTCTTAGGCCATGTGATTTCAAGGAAGGGCATATCTATTGATCCAAGGAAAGAGCAAGACTCAATGATATTAATGGTCTTCATTCAAGTGCAATCTGATTTTACTCAACAAATTTAGGAAGGACAATTACGAGATCCACATTTAATCTACCTGAGGAATGAAGTAGAAAGGAAATTGAAGCAAAATTTTAAGTTTCAAAGGATGGCCTATTGAGATTTGGAGATAAAGTATGTGTACCAAATGAACCAGATATCAAGAACCAAATCCTAAAGGAAAGTTATCACTTCGAGACTCAAGATCCTGTATGGAGCATGATCTCAAAACCAAGCACTTCACTCGAAGAGAAAAAGATATTTTTATCAAATTTAATTTTGCTATTAGCTAAAGATCTTGGGAATGATGCCAAATAATGTACCCACAGGTAGTTATAGTCTACAGCATGTGTAGTCATAACTATCGCATTTGCACTCTATGAGTTACTTGGCTTTGTCTATGACTTGTATAGATAAAGCTATTTGTAGAAACTTTACACATAATCAATTTACTTTTACTTACCAAAAAAAAGTATATTGGAGCATGATTGATAGTTTGAATCATTTGTTCAATGTGCCTCTCGAATTCTGTAAGAAATTGAGCTTTGGTCGATTTCGCATATTTTAGTTTCATTCCTTTGGAAATTGAGCTTTATATTACAGCTTTGAATTCTTTTTTTTTTTTGGTAAGTAAAAGTAAATTGATTATGTGTAAAGTTTCTACAAATAGCTTTATCTATACAAGTCATAGACAAAGCCAAGTAACTCATAAAGTGCGAATGCGATAGTTATAACTACATGTGGGTACATTGTTTGGCATCATTCCCAAGATCTTTAGCTAATAGTAAAATTAAATTTGATAAAAATATATTTTTCTCTTTGGGTGAAGTGCTTGGTTTTGAGATCATGCTCCATACAGGATCTTGAGTCTCTAATAATCTCTTTCAATAGCTGAGCATTGTTTGTGTGTTGACTTTTAAAGATTCTATTACATCTCTCCTTCCACATCCACCAAATAGCACATCTGAAAGTAACCTTTGCCAGTTGTGTAAGAGGCTCTTTTCTTGAGAAACATTGCATGAGGTCGCCTGGTTCTTGGTGCAAGTTTGGTTGCGGCAATCTATTGAGTTCAAATCGCTAGAGAATCTCCTTCCATATCCATTTTGTATAATCACAAGCAAAATAAAGGTGGTCAACAGTTTCTTCTTGTTGCAAACAAAGGGAGCATCGGTTAACATGATAGATACCTCTTCTTTTCATATTGTCTATTGTAGGTAGTTTATTAAGAAGGGCCTGCCATGTACATAAGGAGTGTCTTTGTGATCCCGATCGATCCCATGTCCAACTGCTTGGGACCTACTTGTTATTTCTTTGCCTAATTTGATTCCATGCAGATGTGGCACTAAATTTGTCATTATCATGAGGCCAAATAAGTATATCTGAAGAGTTGTTCCTGATTGGAATAGCTATGATAGTCGGCCAAAGTGATAACATTTCGGGAGAAATAGGATTAGGGAGACACCAGGTACCGTTAGCAATGAACTCGGAAACCTTCCAATCTTTGGGAGCCCCAAGATCTTTTCGTATTCTATCGCCATATAATTGAAATATACTCTTCCCATTCACCCAAGGATCGTACCACATATTAGTACTAGTTCCAGAAGTGATTGCATAAGCAATAACATTTCGTACCACATATTAGTACTTTTTTTTTTTGGTAAGTAAAAGTAAAATTCATTATGTGTAAAGTTTCTACAAATAGCTTTATCTATACAAGTCATAGACAAAGCCAAGTAACACATAGAGTTCTAATGCGATAGTTATGACTACACATGCTGTAGACTATAACTACCTGTGGGTACATTATTTGGCATCATTCCCAAGATCTTTAGCTAATAGCAAAATTAAATTTGATAAAAATATCTTTTTCTCTTCGGGTGAAGTGCTCGGTTTTGATTTCATGCTCCATACAGGATCTTGAGTCTCTAATATTCTCTTTCAAGAGCTGAGCATTGTTTGTGTGTAGACATTCAAAGATTCTATTACATCTCTCCTTCCACATCCACCAAATAGCACATCTGAAAATAACCTTTGCCAGTTGTGTAAGAGGCCCTTTTCTTGAGAAACATTGCATAAGGTCGCCTAGTTCTTGGTGCAAGTTTGGTTGCGGCAGTCTATTGAGTTCAAATCGCTGGAGAATCTCCTTCCATATCCATTTTGTATAATCACAAGCAAAATAGAGGTGGTCAACAGTTTCTTCTTGTTGCAAACAAAGGGAGCATCGGTTAACATGATAGATACCTCTTCTTTTCATATTGTCTAGTGTAGGTAGTTTATTGAGAAGGGCCTGCCATGTACATAAGGAGTGTCTTTGTGATCCCGGTCGATCCCATGTCCAACTGCTTGGGACCCACTTGTTATTTCTTTGCCTAATTTGATTCCATGCGGATGTGGCACTAAATTTACCATTGTCATGAGGCCAAATAAGTATATCTGAAGAGTTGTTCCTGATTCGAATAGCTATGATAGTCGGCCAAAGTGATAACATTTCAGGAGAAATAGGATTAGGGAGACACCAAGTACCGTTAGCGATGAACTCGGAAACCTTCCAGTCTTTGGGAGCCCCAAGATCTTTTCGTATTCTGTCGCCATATAATTGAAATATACTCTTCCCATTCACCCAAGGATCGTACCACATATTAGTACTAGTTCCAGAAGAGATTGCATACGAAATGTGTTTGATTAGCCAATTCCTTGCCTTTAAAATTCCTTTCCAAGCTGCAGAGTGGTATGTTCTTGTTGAAATTTCCCATATTGATTCCTTTGAAAGATACTTAGCAAAAACCCAATGTGACCATAAGGAACATTTGTTTTTCAAAAGATCCCACAATTGCTGTACCAAACATGCTTGATTCCAATCTCTAGTATTTCTCAAATTTAGCCCCCCTTCATCTTTCGGTTTGCAAATGCTATCCCAATTTACCATATGCATTGCCTTATCATTTGTGCCATTCCAGAAGAAGTTCATTAATAACCGTTCAATATCTTGGAGAAGTCCAGCAGGCAGAAGAAATGCATTACACCAATATATAGAGTAGGAGTGCAATACCGAACGGATGAGTTCGAGTCGTCCTGCTTTTGATAGAAACCTATTTTTCCAAGAAGAAATTCTATTCTTTATTTTTTGCAAGATAGGTTGACAGTGGGTTTTGTGAATGCCTGTGGATATGAGCGGGAGACCCAAATAAGGAACTGGCAAGCTTCCTTCACTAACCCCCAAAGTTTGTGAAATAAAGACCTTATCCTCAACGTAAGGGCTCATATATACTTTACTTTTCGCATGATTTAACTGAAGTCCAGAAACCATACCAAAGTCATTCATAATAGTAGCCAGGTTCTTTACTGAAGTTGGTTCATTTTGGAGAAAGATAAGTAAGTCATCTGCAAATGTTATATGTGATATATGAACAGAACCAGCACTGGGTACCTTAATGCTGCCATTTAAGACTGCGTGTTCCAACATACAGCTAAGTCCTTCCATCGCAATAGTAAAGAGATATGGAGAGAGTGGATCACCTTGTCGGATGCCATTCGTGCTCCCAAAAAAACCAATAGGTGAGCCATTAAAGAGTATCGAAAACTTTGGAGTTTCTAGGCAAGATTGAATCCAATTAATCCATTGCTGTGGGAAGTTCATATCAAGGAGCATCTTATAGATAAATTTCCTATTAACTGAATCAAAGGCTTTCCTTAGATCAGCTTTAATGCAGATTTTTGTCCCTCTTGCTTTTGAATGCAAATCTTTGACCAAGTCATTAGCAAGCAAAATGTTATGATGTATACTTCTCCCTTTGATGAAAGCAGCTTGATTTGGGCTAATGATCTTGTGTAATACCTTTTGCATTTTATTTGCCAATACTTTGGAGATGATCTTGTATATAAAGTTGCATAATGATATGGGTCGATAGTTCTCTAGTGAATCAGCCCCTGCATTCTTCGGAATTAAAGAAATAAAAGTGCAATTCATCTCTCTAAGAATATGACCTGAAGAGAAAAAATGTTGGCAAGCTTTAATCACATCATTTCCAATAATAGACCAAGCAGTTTGGTAAAATTCAGCTGGAAATCCATCTGGACCTGGGCTTTTGTGCTTTGGTGACTTAAAGACAACACCTACAATTTCGTCATCTGTAATTGGGGCATTGAGGATTGAAATAGCTTCCGAATCAAGTTTTCTAGTCGGCTCCACATGAATGTTATTAGGTTTCCCAGCTTGATTGAGTAAGGAATAAAAAAATTGCTCTGTGTGTGCTTTAACCTCATCTAAATTCTCAATAAGATTATCATCTTTGTCTCTGCATTTGCTGATACGGTTAACAGCCCTTCGAGTAGCAATTGAAGCATAGAAAAATTTAGTATTGGAATCCCCTAGTGTAAGCCAATGCTGTCGAGACTTCTGCTTTGCAAAACTTTCCTCCTGTTTTAAGGCTTGCATGAAGTTATTTCTGGCTTCCGTCTCTTTGTAGATAATATTTTCATCATTTGGCTGAAGTTGCAGCTCATGTTGCAATGACATTAGTTCCTTTCTGCAAAATTGAACTCTGGTGGTAATATTGCCAAAGGTATTTGTATTCCACTCCTTTAGTGCTGCTTTACAGGCTTTGAGCTTTTGACATAAGATGTAAGGGGGAGATCCATGCACATTAACATTCCAAGCAGATCTGATAACATCAAGAAATTGAGGATGAGTACTCCACATGTTAAAGAATCTAAACGATTTCTTGCCTCTTGGTGTCGCTTTTTCTGCGTGTATATACATTAAAGAATGGTCAGAAAACAAAGGAGCACCATACTCTAGAAGTGAATCTGGGTAAACTGTTAACCATTCATGATTAATCAAACACCTATCAAGTCGAGCCATTATTTTTCTGTTAGCAGCACCTTGATTACTCCAGGAGAGCTAATTACCCACAGATTTCATATCAAACAAAGCTGCAGTGTCAATGTAATTATTAAAACTTTGAAGCTGACTTTCTGAAAGTTGTCTACCCCCCTCTTTCTCATTTGTGTACCGAACAGTATTAAAGTCTCCAAGAACAATCCAAGGTACATTGAGACAGCCATTTGCAATATTAGTCAGGTCAAACCAAAGAGTATTTCTTTCTTGCATACTATTTGAAGCATATATACCAGTGAAATTGAATTGACAGCAATTTTTTTTATCCTCTACCTTAAGATGAATGAATTGATCAGTAGCAGAAATAAACCAAGCATTAATAGAGTTAGGATGTCATAAGACCCATATTCTACCAAAAGATTCATTTGAGTCATTGGTAAACAGTTCTGTGTCCGGCCATGTTAAATTCTTTTGAGCTTGAACGCGCGATTGTTTAATTTTCGTTTCTACTAGGATAAATAATATCACATGCGGCAGACTTGATTATTCTATTGAGCTCCCGACATTTCTCCGGCTTATTAAGTCCGCGAACATTGCAACATGCTATCTTCATCAGTAATAAAGAAATGAAAAGGTGGTAAGGTATTCATCCTATGACTTTGGATGGACTGTACCATCCTTTTTCTTATCCTTCAGTTTTGTATTTTCCTCCCTCACAATATCCTTACCTTTTATGGCTTTATTCCTATATTTATCCTTCAGTAATGTATTTTCCTCCCTCACAATATTCTGTCTCAACAAATTCCTGTATTTTCCTCCCTCACAATATACCTTGAATCATGTGGTCTTGATTGGCAGGGTTTGTTGAAGCACGATAAGATTGTTGCAGCACAATATCCTGGATAGTACTTGTTGGAGTAGCCTGGCTAGAAAAGTTTGTTGGGGCATGAATTTGTTGAGACAGAATATCCTTTTTGGCGATGTTTGTTGTGGCCTGAGTTTGTTGAGGAAGAATATCCTTGCTGGCGAGATTTGATTGGGCCTGAGTTTGTTGAGTTATTGTGGACGGATCCAATGATTTTGGAAGAGATGAAGTTCCTGACTTATGTTTCTCCTTTCCACTAATACCAAGGGAAATCTCTGTTGTGGGAGGCTCCGACATTATAGGAAGAGATATAGTTTTGGATTTGTCCTTCTGTCCGTGGTGCTGTCCTTGCGAGTCGGAATGCTCAATTCTTCGCCACCATCGGTGCTACTGCCATTAGAGAAGACTCGCTTTGTTGCTGAGGCGCTTGACGTGGTCGATAGACTTTGTGATTTTTTTTTTTTGATAAGTGAAAGTAAATTGATTTTGTGTAATGTTTCTACAAATAGCTTTGTCTATACAAGTTATAGACGAAGCTAGGTAACTCGTAGAGTATTCATGCGGTAGTTATGACTACACATGTTGTAGACTATAACTCTTAACTGTGGCCAACAAATAAAATTTAAAGTCCAAATATGCCAATATTTCCTGTGGGTATAGCTATTACCATCCTTCCCAAGATCTTTAGCTGATAGCAAAATTGAATTTGATAAAAATATATTTTTCTCTTTGGGTTAGGTGCTCCATTTTGAGATCGTTCTCCATACATGATCTTGAGTCTCTAATAATCTCTGTCAAGAGTTGAGCATTGTTTGTGTGTTGACACTCAAAGATTCTATTACATCTCTCCTTCCACATCCACCAAATAGTGCATCTGAAAGTAACCTTTGCCAGTTGTGTGAGAGGCCCTTTTCTTGAGAAACATTGCATGAGATCGCCTAGTTCTTGGTGCAAGTTTGGTTGCGGCAGTCTATTGAGTTCAAATCGCTGGAGAATCTCCTTCCATATCCATTTAGTATAATCACAAGCAAAATAGAGGTGGTCAATAGTTTCTTCTTGTTGCATACAAAGGGAGCATCGGTTAACATGATAGATACCTTTTCTTTTCATATTGTCTATTGTAGGTAGTTTATTGAGAAGGGCCTGCCATGTACATAAGGAATGTCTTTGTGATCCCGGTCGATCCCATGTCCAACTGCTTGGGACCCACTTGTTATTTCTTTGCCTAATTTGATTCCATGCGGATGTGGCACTAAATTTGCCATTGTCATGAGGCCAAATAAGTATATCTGAAGAGTTGTTCCTGATTGGAATAGCTATAATAGTCGGCCAAAGTGATAACATTTCGGGAGAAATAGGATTAGGGAGACACCAGGTACCGTTAGCAATGAACTCAGAAACCTTCCAATCTTTGGGAGCCCCAAGATCTTTTCGTATTCTGTCACCATATAATTGAAATATACTCTTCCCATTCACCCAAGGATCATGCCACATATTAGTACTAGTTCCAGAAGAGATTGCATAGGAAATGTGTTTGATTAGCCAATTCGTTGCCTTTAAAATTCCTTTCCAAGCTGCAGAGTGGTATGTTCTTGTTGAAATTTCCTAGATTGATTCCTTTGAAAGATACCTAGGAGAAACCCAATGTGACCATAAGGAACATTTGTTTTGCAAAAGATCCCACAATTGCTGTACCAGATTTGTTTTGGAGTTTGCTGACAAGCTCCATTTGCATGACCAAAAGATAAGCAATGCTGACATCGTTGTGGCTTCCAGGAATATGAGACATGTACCTTCCGAGTGTTCCCATCAAGATCACGATAGAAAACCTCATTTGGAAGATCTTCATCGGAAGAAACCAGTACACATGCTCGTGCAAATGCTAATCTCGTCTGAGCAGCTGTTGCTTTGTCGATGTAGAGTGGTTGTCCAAGAGTGCTGCATAACTTTGCAATAAAACGTCGACTCCAAAGATGTAGAGGAAGACCTTGAAAGGATACCCATAGTGGAATAGACTGTAGGCTATCTAGCTCCAAACGGACATTAGGAGACCAACGTCGTAGAATCATTGGATGACCGCGAATAGTCCAGAATCCTTCGAGGACCTGTTGTAAATCTTCTTCAGAGTATAGCTTGCAGACAAAGAATCCGTTCTCCAGCATATGAAGATCAAATGACGATATTCCCCATCGAGTTTTGATAAATGAGGATAGTGGAAAATAAGATGTTTTGAGACCTACCACATAGTACAGCATCGAAGTAGGTCGCGCTCTAGATCGCGGCAGCCTGCCCTCATTTCTAGTGACCCTAGGCCTTGGACTAGCCTCTTCAAGGCTCCGGTTGGAAGTCCGGATCTAAGCTTGGAATTCTTTACTCCAAAAGTTCAAGCTGATAAGATGATTGCTGTATACGAGACTGCTGATTCAGCAGAGATTATTGAGACATGGACTTGTATAGATAAATCTATTTGTAGAAACTTTACACATAATCAATTTACTTTTACTTACCAAAAAAAAAATCTTTAGGAATTTGGGATTTTATTTTTTATTATTCCACTGTGTATGTGATAT
Source organism: Musa acuminata AAA Group (assembly GCF_036884655.1). NCBI lineage: Eukaryota > Viridiplantae > Streptophyta > Magnoliopsida > Zingiberales > Musaceae > Musa > Musa acuminata. The sequence continues at coordinate 26,061,027 of NC_088333.1, read as the reverse complement.
CGCTCTCAAGATTTTCCAACACAATGGTCATTAAGGAGTCCCGGATGTAATCCAAAATTATGGTCATGAGATGTTGATTTTGTCACCAAAAAATGATAATTAGTTAACAAATGTCAGGAAGCTCAAAGATAACAACTGCATAATCTTAAAGATAACCTTTGCATGAGGTTAGAGAGAAAGCATATTGACTTGGAAACATCAATTATAGCAAGCAACCAGAAGGTTTAGTGATAGGGACATATGTGTCATCATACACTCCTCGACAAATACTATGAGAAAACCGATGAGTGGGAACTTTCAATAGTTGAAAGACTGAATAAAGAATGGATGAAGGGAGAAATAAAGTCCCACCTCTAGTGCATCCATGCTTGTGCAAAACATGTGATGCAATGCATAAGGTCAATCATCTAGTAAAAAAAGCATTAGCTTGAACTCGATAGAAACGTGATAGGCATCCTAGAGACTCTAGGTTGGAGGCCTTCTTTTTTAAGTCGAAGTTGAAGGACTTCGCACTAGGTGATAAAGCCACACCACACGATGTATTTGCCTTCTCTTGAGGGGGTGGCATTAGGTGATAGAGCTACACCACACGATGTAGAGCCACACCACTTGAAGCTTCCATTGTCTTTTATTTTTGTAAGTAAAAGTAAATTGATTATGTGTAAAGTTTCTACAAATAGCTTTATCTATACAAGTCATAGACAAAGCCAAGTAACTCATAAAGTGCGAATGCGATAGTTATAACTACATGTGGGTACATTGTTTGGCATCATTCCCAAGATCTTTAGCTAATAGCAAAATTAAATTTGATAAAAATATCTTTTTCTCTTCGGGTGAAGTGCTCGGTTTTGAGATCATGCTCCATACAGGATCTTGAGTCTCTAATAATCTCTTTCAATAGCTGAGCATTGTTTGTGTGTTGACCTTCAAAGATTATATTACATCTCTCCTTCCACCAAATAGTGCATCTGAAAGTAACATTTGCCAGTTGTGTAAGAGGCTCTTTTCTTGAGAAACATTGCATAAGGTCGCCTAGTTCTTGGTGTTAGGATCGAGAGCACTAAGAGGGGGGGGGTGAATTAGTGCAGCGGAAATCTTACAGCGATTAAAAACCAAAAGCTGCGTTCGTTCAAAAACTGTTATGATGCAAAAGCAAATTCTCAGTTTGTATCTAAGTGCAGTTTGCGTCTAAGCGCAGATTGCGTCTAAGCGCAGTTTTGCGTCTAAGCGCAGGTTACGTCTAAACTCAGATTTACGTCTAAACGCTGTTTTATGTCTAAACGCAGATTTACGTCTAAACGCAGATTTACGTCTAAACGCAGACTTACGTCTAAACGCAGTTTTACGTCTAAACGCAGATTTACGTCTAAACTCAGATTTACGTCTTAAACTCAGATTTACGTCTAAACGCAGATTTACGTCTAAACGCAGTTTTACGTCTAGACGCAGATTTATGTCTAAACTTTGCAACTTGTTTGTATACTCGCAGAAGGCAGTATGCAGTTGGAATCAAGACGTAAACGTGAACTGAGATCTGATGATTGAGCAAGGAAAGCCGATTTACGTCTGAATGCAGTTTTACGTCTAAATGCTGAAACTCGTTCGTAAAATCGTAGAGGAAAGTTTGTAGTTATCAATAGGATCAAAATGTAAGTATAAACTGCAAAGAAGCTCGTTCGTAAAAGCACGGAAGACAGTTCTGCAGAATCAAACGTAAACGTAAACAGTAACGTATGAAAATACGAATTTACGTCTGAATGCCGATTCGGAAGAACAGCACTTAGAACTTGTTCGTGAAAGCGCAGAGAGCAGTAGTAAAGAGGGAGGTTTGCAGTAATGATAAAGTGCTCGAAAATAAACGCAAACCAGAGATTTAGAGTGGTTCGGTCAGCCTTGACCTACTCCACTTTTGGCTTCCTCCACCGACGAGGTTGCCGACGTCAACTAGGTGCCTTCCTTCAATGGGCGAAGGCCAAACTGCCCTTTTACAATTTCTCTCCTTTTGACAGGCTCAGGAGACAACCTTTACAGACCTTTCTCTCCTCACTTTACAACTGAAAACTTGAAGAACAGAAGGAGGAGACTTAAAGGCTTTACAACACTTTTGAGCTCTTAGAATCACAGAAAAGATCAAGATTTCGGTGTAGGTCTGTATCTTTTCAGTGCTGAATGGGTGGGGTATTTATAGGCCCCAACCCAATTCCAAATTCGAGCTCAAAACGATCAAATCGATCAAATCCCAGAATTCTGGGATCAGGCGGTTGCACCTCTTGACTGGAGAGGTGGCACCGCCTGGCAGAGCTCGAAGACTGAGCTCAGGCGATTGCTTCTCTCTGCCAGAGCTCGAAGACTGAGCTCGATGGTTCCATCACCTGGCAGAGCTCGAAGACTGAGCTTGGTGGTTGCATCACCTGGCAGAGCTCGAAACTGAGCTCGGTGGTTGCATCACCTGGCAGAGCTCGAAACTGAGCTCAGGCTGATGCACCTCTCTGCCAGAGCTCGAAGACTGAGCTTGGTGATTGCATCACCTGGCAGAGCTCGAGACTGAGCTCAGGCTGATGCACCTCTCTGCCAGAGCTCGAAGACTGAGCTCGATGGTTGCATCGCCTGGCAGAGCTCGAAACTTGAGCTCTGGCTGTGCAACCTCTTGGCAGAGGAGGTTGCACCGCCCAGTCTAGCTCGAAGACTGAGCTCTGGGCGGTTGCACCTCTCGGCTGGGGCGGTTGCACCTCCCAGCCTCGCAGCCCTGGCGGTTGCACCTCCTGGCTGGGGCGGTTGCACCTCCCAACCCCACAGCCCAGGCGGTTGCACCTCCTGGCTGGGGCGGTTGCACCTCCTGGTGCAATCAGGGTCCGAATGGTTCACTCCATTCGGCCCAATTTGAATCTTTTCAGGGGCCCAATTGCCCCAAGATTAAGCTAATGGGATCACCTCCCATTTTCATGCTTAATCATCATGCTAACTACGATTAACTCTAAGACAACTTCTGCAGCTTTGCTCCGATGCGTCAATCGCTTCTTCCGGCGAGTTTCCGACCAACTTCCGTCGATCATCCGATAACCCTCGGTGATCCTTCTGCGGACATCCGGCATACTCCTGGACTTTGCGACGATCCACTTGGCGAGTTCTGACGAGCTTCGCTTGGCAAGCTTCTGGACTTCTCGGATCTGTTCTCGCTGAACCTCCGACGACCGTCCGAACTTCCGTCGAACTCTCGAACTCCCAACGTGATCATGATCTTGACTCCGGCGCAACACCTGCTGCTTGTCTTACTCTCATCGTAGTTAATCCTGCACACTTATCTCAACACATAGATTAGATAACAAATGACAATTGACTTCATCATCAAAATCCGAGATTCAACAATCTCCCCCTTTTTGATGATGACAATCAATTGATAAAGGAGTTGTCCTTAACTCCCCCTATCTATATGCCATAGTTGAGATAAGTCAACCTTGAATTCAGTACCTAAGAATTCAAGTGACGTATTGATAAGTTAGATCAGTTAAACTTATCAATGCTCCCATCATGATGCCCATCATGATGTATCTCTTCAAGAATGATGTCAAGGCATGACATACATTATCAAGTTTGTATGATAGTGTTTGTAACTATTCATCATGTAATAATATAAAGCTACGAAGGACTTTTTACATGATGCACACATTTGAGATTTTCTAGCAAGTTTGCATTTACTATAGAATATCAAATCAAGATATGATGCAAACTATAGCACATGTTCACATATCTCTTGGTGATGCAAGGATGGCATAACATTGTTTATAGCATCACTCAAGTATTTGCAACTATGACATAGACATGATTATGACAATTCAGCTATGACAGTTTATCAATTCATATATTTCTCCCCCTTTGTCATCAACAAAAAGCATGATAGCATTATTAAGCATATAAAGGAAGTCATGACACATATAACTCTTTATTGTTTGTTGCTTGACGGAGGAAAGTCATTTTTCAAGGAGTTTTCATAAGAGTGTACAGGAACATCCCATTTTTAGCATACAAACCGAAAAATGAACTTCTTACATGCATAAGTTAGAAATATTTGTCACATAATTTGCAACATGTTATTTGATCAAGCGTTGTCAAGGCATGTAAGAGTAATAACATCCGAAAAATAATTTTAACTAGTTTAAGTATTCGGACACATCAACATTCCTAATTCTCTTCTTATGTAATCAAATTGTTCTTCACATAGGGGTTTTGTGAAGATATCAGCTAGTTGATGTTTGGTATCAATAAACTCTATGGTTACATCATGATTAGTGACATGATCTCGTATAAAGTGATGTCTAATATCAATGTGTTTGATTCTTGAGTGTTAAGCTTTTGATGTAGTAACACAATTATTTCAAGTGCAGTATTCTATCATATTGCATAACAAGATTTTTATTTCAGCAAGTGTAGCATTGTATCATATTGCATAGCAAGATTTTTATTTCAGCAAGTGTAGCATTGTATCATATTGCATAGCAAGATTTTTATTTCAGCAAGTGTAGCATTGTATCATATTGCATAGCAAGATTTTTATTTCAGCAAGTGTAGCATTGTATCATATTGCATAGCAAGATTTTTATCTCAGCAAGTGTAGCATTGCATCACATGGTAAGATATCAGCTCGTACGATGCAAATTTTTGTTTGATATCTTGATACATAGCAATCATATTAGTAATAGCAACCATATCAATGTCATACTGCTGACTTATCAACTTACATTGGTATGTTGCTTCATATTTTTCAAGGCATAGGCTTTTAAACCTTTTTAGTTTCAGTGCAAAAACCGAGATAAACAACAAGAGATGTTTGCAAATATGCTTACACAAACAAAGATAACCTTATCAGGGTAACATATGTACAGCATATCAGGTAACCATAAAGACAAAGTCCTTCATGAATAACATAAGGAGTTTACAACATGTCATATCAAAAACATCAGATGTTTATACAGGCTTATTCATGAGGTGGAAGATTAAAGTGCCTAAGTAAAGAGTCAAATTGTCGATGGATTTGCTGCAGCTCGGTTAGGATTTGATCTTGTCGAAGTTCAAGCCGTTCTTGTCTTTGTTCAAATTAGTCCATCCGAATCCCGATATCTTCGATGGATGATGTGTGAGTTTGCTCAACCGGATGTGTTTCCTCAAAGGGACAGATCGGAGGAGAGTGGGTACTCCTAAAGACTGGGGTTTCCGGCTTTGGTTCAGGTTCAGGTTCAGGCTGAGGGAGATCAGATCTTCTAGGCATTCTAACCCAGTTACCGTTTCTATAGTGACATCTTAGTCGGTGAAGTAGATTTTTGTTTATTATGCTGAATCTATCTGATTTCATTACTTCTTCTTCTAGTGGTATTTGAATGTCGTAAGCTTTCATTATTCTAGTAATTATTCCACCATATGGGAGCATCATATCTTTCGTAGATAATTCCAACATGTTTTGTTGGATCAGATAGCCAAGACAAATGTCACGTCCTTTCATGATTAGGTACATAATTCCTAATTCCAATTGACTCACTTCATCATGATGGTATTGTTTAGGAAGAATTATACTAGTCATGATATGATGAAGTATCTTAGTGTTAAAGGGCAATAGATGTTCACAACTTTTAGGAATAGATTCTATGTTAGGATTGGCAAGGATTGTTCCTAAGGCTTCAACGTAGGATGTTTCAATAGTTTTTTCATCCCATGATCCTTTAAAGTAAAGTCCTATGCTTTTCATGGGAATACCTATCATATCACAAATGAATCTATCAGTGATTGAGATGTGTTGTCCTAAGAGATAGGTTGATATCCTTTCTTCATCATCTATTTGCATGTTGTTGTAAAACAATCTAACTAGTCTAGGATAAATGGGTTCGTTGATCTGCAAAATGGGAAGTAGATTTAGGTTTGCAAACCAATGGATAGTCTCTACATCTCTTAGTTCATTCAGATCTACGTATTTTCCCTTATTGATGCTTCTTAGTTCGAAGGAGAGAAATTTTTCGGCATGGTTTTTGGAATCAAAAAGAGTGAGATCAAACTCTTCTATTACTCTCCTCTTTCCCTTGTCCCTTGAGGATCTTCTAGATCCCATTACTACTGCTATTTAGAGGGATGATGATGAGCTAAAGTAAATGAAGAACAAAACAGAATTTAAGAGCTTCTTAGAGAGTACCTTTGTGAAATCTTCAAGAGAAGGAAGGATTCTTGATGTTTTGCTCCGAAATGGGAGGAATTTGGAAGGCTTAGAGGAGTGAAATGGGAATGGAGGAGACTTGGAAGAGTAGAGGACGAAATGGGGGTGAGTTGGGGTCGGTTCCTTAGCCGGCCCTAGTGTGGTTTAAAGGGCAGAGCTGCTGGCGGTTGCACCTCTGGCTGGAGCGGTGCAACCTCTGGCAACCCGTGATAGCTGGAGGTGCCACCGCCAGCTGGAGAGGTGCCACCGCCTGCAGCAGGTGAGCACCTAAGATGATTTGATTAGGGAGCCTTTGCCTTGAGGAGAGTTTCAGAGCAATTAATGGTTGTTACATGATTTCGTATGAGTTTTTATTTAAGGAAGAAGCTCTTTGTACGATCAAGATAGATCTTTTAACGTGCATACGTATGTTTGTTTGGTATCCCTTTTAAGATCATGACATATTTAGTTTCTACAAGAATTAATTCATAGATGAACGGGTTTTGAAGATCAGGGGGGTATGTGAATTTGGATATCGTATGTTTCTAATAAGTTTGTATCGTTTTTGTGATTTCACAACTTCCACTTGTTACTTAAGCGTTGCGAGTTCCTTTTTGATTCTTGGTTTATGACCATTGAGAGTCAAGGAGCAGAATATTATTTCTTGCTCCGGCCTAGACTTTTAATGTTTTTATAGGAACGGATGATCTTTAGGAACCCATTTGCTTTTGGGTGCCTCACAAATAGATCTACATTTTCTATCATGTTGCATAGAGTTTATCATTGTTCCTTTAGGAACCCAAATTAATTTGTTTGGACTTATTTTCTTGAATGGACAATAATGTGTCTTGTGTCCAGATTTGCAACAAAAGTTGCACTTGGTTTGGTGTTGAACATGTAAGATGAGGCCTTTTACAAAGGTAGTTGGATTTCGGTGAGGACTCCTCACAAATCCAATCCCACTTCTTTTGGGAGCATAACCCTTGTTTGTAAGGATCATGTTTAATGACTTGCTACCAACCTCGAATTTCTTCAAGGTGTCCTTAAGTAGCAAGTTTTCTTTTTGTATAGTTTCTAAATCATGACATTTGATACATGAATTTAAACTATCATGATGTTCGACTTTTAACTTATCAAACTCACAAGTAAGATTATCATGTACCTTTTTTAGCAACTTGTATTTTCTATTTATAACTTTGCATTCATCAAATAAATCATGGAAGGCATTTTAATAATTCATCGAAAGATAAATCAGCATCTAATAAATCCGTTACCTCCTCTTCGATGGCCATAAAGGCGTAATGAGCAACTTGCTCGGTGTTGGACTCCTCTTCCTCAGATGCGCTCGAATCATCCCATGTTGCTTGGAGCGCCTTCTTCTTTGTTGTTCTTTTCTTGACTTGGGGACAATCACTTTTGTAGTGCCCCGGCTTTTTACATTCATAGTAGATCACTTGGTCCTTCTTGGGTTCAAGTTTATTTTTCACATCGTTTTTAAACTTGTTTCTTTTGAAGAATTTCTTAAACTTTCTTGTCAAAAGTGCCAAGTCATCATCACAGTCCTCATCACTTGAGTTTTCTCTCAAGTGGCATTCAGAAGTTTTAAGTGCCATATCCTTCCTGTTCTTTGGAAGGATGTCTTCTTGCTCTTCATGAGCTTTGCAAGTCATTTCGTAGGTCATTAATGACCCGATTAGTTCTTCAAGAGGGAAGTTGCGCAGATCCTTTGCCTCTTGAATGGCAGTGACTTTAGGATCCCAACTTTTAGGAAGGGATCTTAGTATTTTATTTACGAGTTCAAAATCCGAAAAACTTTTTCCGAGTCCTTTTAGACCGTTGACGACATCCGTGAAACGGGTAAACATGTCGCCAATGGTTTCACTCGGTTTCTTTTTTTTGGTAAGTAAAAGTAAAATTCATTATGTGTAAAGTTTCTACAAATAGCTTTATCTATACAAGTCATAGACAAAGCCAAGTAACTCATAGAGTGCTAATGCGATAGTTATGACTACACATGCTGTAGACTATAACTATCTGTGGGTACATTATTTGACATCATTCCCAAGATCTTTAGCTAATAGCAAAATTAAATTTGATAAAAATATCTTTTTCTCTTCGGGTGAAGTGCTCGGTTTTGAGTTCATGCTCCATACAGGATCTTGAGTCTCTAATAATCTCTTTCAAGAGCTGAGCATTGTTTGTGTATTGACATTCAAAGATTCTATTACATCTCTCCTTCCACATCCACCAAATAGCACATCTGAAAATAACCTTTGCCAGTTGTGTAAGAGGCCCTTTTCTTGAGAAACATTGCATAAGGTCGCCTAGTTCTTGGTGCAAGTTTGGTTGCGGCAGTCTATTGAGTTCAAATCGCTGGAGAATCTCCTTCCATATCCATTTTGTATAATCACAAGCAAAATAGAGGTGGTCAACAGTTTCTTCTTGTTGCAAACAAAGGGAGCATCGGTTAACATGATAGATACCTCTTCTTTTCATATTGTCTATTGTAGGTAGTTTATTGAGAAGGGCCTGCCATGTACATAAGGAGTGTCTTTGTGATCCCGGTCGATCCCATGTCCAACTGCTTGGGACCCACTTGTTATTTCTTTGCCTAATTTGATTCCATGCGGATGTGGCACTAAATTTACCATTGTCATGAGGCCAAATAAGTATATCTGAAGAGTTGTTCCTGATTCGAATAGCTATGATAGTCGGCCAAAGTGATAACATTTCAGGAGAAATAGGATTAGGGAAAAGTTGAAACACGATTAAACTCGTTTTTATCAAGTGCGCAAAACACGATTAAACACTCGGTTTCATTCGGAAAAGTTCAAAAGAATGCAGCAACAGATTGATTTTTGACTCTTTCACTCTACTTGTGCCCTCGTGGGTCACTTCAAGTGTGTGCCAAATATCAAAAGCAGTTTCGCAAGTTGAAACACGATTAAACTCGTTTTTATCAAGTGCGCAAAATCGTTCCAAATCGTTCATTGAGAGCGAAAGCCTTCTTCTCCAAATCGTTCCAATCGATCATTGGAAGAGAAGATTTTGAAAATCCATTTTCAACAAGGTTCCACAGTTCAAAATCCATAGAAATAAGAAAGATCCTCATTCGGGTCTTCCAGTAAGTGTAGTCCGTTCCACTGAACATGGGTGGACGTGTAATTGAATGCCCCTCTTGGTTTCCGGCGTAAGCCATCTCTCTTGGGTTTTAATCCTTTAGAGAGTTAACCTTGCTCTGATACCAATTGTTAGGATCGAGAGCACTAAGAGGGGGGGGGGTGAATTAGTGCAGCGGAAATCTTACAGCGATTAAAAACCAAAAGCTGCGTTCGTTCAAAAACTGTTATGATGCAAAAGCAAATTCTCAGTTTGTATCTAAGTGCAGTTTGCGACTAAGCGCAGATTGCGTATAAGCGCAGTTTTGTGTCTAAGCGCAGTTTACGTCTAAACTCAGATTTACGTCTAAACGCTGTTTTACGTCTAAACGCAGATTTACGTCTAAACGCAGATTTACGTCTAAACGCAGACTTACGTCTAAACGTAGTTTTACGTCTAAACGCAGATTTACGTCTAAACTCAGATTTACGTCTTAAACTCAGATTTACGTCTAAACGCAGATTTACGTCTAAACGCAGTTTTACGTCTAGACGCAGATTTACGTCTAAACTTTGAAACTTGTTTGTATACTCGCAGAAGGCAGTATGCAGTTGGAATCAAGACGTAAACGTGAACTGAGATCTGATGATTGAGCAAGGAAAGCCGATTTACGTCTGAATGCAGTTTTACGTCTAAATGCTGAAACTCGTTCGTAAAATCGTAGAGGAAAGTTTGCAGTTATCAATAGGATCAAAATGTAAGTATAAACTGCAAAGAAGCTCGTTCGTAAAAGCACGGAAGACAGTTCTGCAGAATCAAACGTAAACGTAAACAGTAACGTATGAAAATACGAATTTACGTCTGAATGCAGATTCGAAAGAACAGCACTTAGAACTTGTTCGTGAAAGCGTAGAGAGCAGTAGTAAAGAGGGAGGTTTGCAGTAATGATAAAGTGCTCGAAAATAAACGCAAACCAGAGATTTAGAGTGGTTCGGTCAGCCTTGACCTACTCCACTTTTGGCTTCCTCCACCGACGAGGTTGCCGACGTCAACTAGGTGCCTTCCTTCAATGGGCGAAGGCCAAACTGCCCTTTTACAATTTCTCTCCTTTTGACAGGCTCAGGAGACAACCTTTACAGACCTTTCTCTCCTCACTTTACAACTGAAAACTTGAAGAACAGAAGGAGGAGACTTAAAGGCTTTACAACACTTTTGAGCTCTTAGAATCACAGAAAAGATCAAGATTTCGGTGTAGGTCTGTATCTTTTCAGTGCTGAATGGGTGGGGTATTTATAGGCCCCAACCCAATTCAAAATTCGAGCTCAAAACGATCAAATCGATCAAATCCCAGAATTCTGGGATCAGGCCGTTGCACCTCTTGACTGGAGAGGTGGCACCGCCTGGCAGAGCTCGAAGACTGAGCTCAGGCGATTGCTTCTCTCTGCCAGAGCTCGAAGACTGAGCTCGATGGTTCCATCACCTGGCAGAGCTCGAAGACTGAGCTTGGTGGTTGCATCACCTGGCAGAGCTCGAAGACTGAGCTTGGTGGTTGCATCACCTGGCAGAGCTCGAAACTGAGCTCGGTGGTTGCATCACCTGGCAGAGCTCGAAACTGAGCTCAGGCTGATGCACCTCTCTGCCAGAGCTCGAAGACTGAGCTTGGTGATTGCATCACCTGGCAGAGCTCGAGACTGAGCTCAGGCTGATGCACCTCTCTGCCAGAGCTCGAAGACTGAGCTCGATGGTTGCATCGCCTGGCAGAGCTCGAAACTTGAGCTCTGGCGGTGCAACCTCTTGGCAGAGGAGGTTGCACCGCCCAGTCTAGCTCGAAGACTGAGCTCTGGGCGGTTGCACCTCTCGGCTGGGGCGGTTGCACCTCCCAGCCTCGCAGCCCTGGCGGTTGCACCTCCTGGCTGGGGCGGTTGCACCTCCCAACCCCACAGCCCAAGCGGTTGCACCTCCTGGCTGGGACGGTTGCACCTCCTGGTGCAATCAGGGTCCGAATGGTTCACTCCATTCGGCCCAATTTGAATCTTTTCAGGGGCCCAATTGCCCCAAGATTAAGCTAATGGGATCACCTCCCATTTTCATGCTTAATCATCATGCTAACTACGATTAACTCTAAGACAACTTCTGCAGCTTTGCTCCGATGCGTCAATCGCTTCTTCCGGCGAGTTTCCGGCCAACTTCCGTCGATCATCCGATAACCCTCGGTGATCCTTCTGCGGACATCCGGCATACTCCTGGACTTTGCGACGATCCACTTGGCGAGTTCCGACGAGCTTCGCTTGGCAAGCTTCTGGACTTCTCGGATCTGTTCTCGCTGAACCTCCGACGACCGTCCGAACTTCCGTCGAACTCTCGAACTCCCAACGTGATCATGATCTTGACTTCGGCGCAACACCTGCTGCTTGTCTTACTCTCATCGTAGTTAATCCTGCACACTTATCTCAACACATAGATTAGATAACAAATGACAATTGACTTCATCATCAAAATCCGAGATTCAACACTTGGTGCAAGTTTGGTTGCGGCAGTCTATTGAATTCAAATCGCTGGAGAATCTCCTTCCATATCCATTTTGTATAATCACAAGCAAAATAGAGGTGGTCAATAGTTTCTTCTTGTTGCAAACAAAGGGAGCATCGGTTAACATGAAAGATACCTCTTCTTTTCATATTGTCTATTGTAGGTAGTTTATTGAGAAGGGCCTGCCATGTACATAAGGAGTGTCTTTGTGATCCCGGTCGATCCCATGTCCAACTGCTTGGGACCCACTTGTTATTTCTTTGCCTAATTTGATTCCATGCTGATGTGACACTAAATTTGCCATTGTCATGAGGCCAAATAAGTATATCTGAAGAGTTGTTCCTGATTGGAATAGCTATGATAGTCGGCCAAAGTGATAACATTTCGGGAGAAATAGGATTAGGGAGACACCAGGTACCGTTAGCAATGAACTCGGAAACCTTCCAATCTTTGAGAGCCCCAAGATCTTTTCGTATTCTGTCGCCATATAATTGAAATATACTATTCCCATTCACCCAAGGATCGTACCATATATTAGTACTAGTTCCAGAAGAGATTGCATAAGAAATGTGTTTGATTAGCCAATTCCTTGCCTTTAAAATTCCTTTCCAAGCTGCAGAGTGGTATATTCTTGTTGAAATTTCCCAGATTGATTCCTTTGAAAGATACCTAGCAGAAACCCATTGTGACCATAAGGAACATTTGTTTTGCAAAAGATCCCATAGTTGTTGTACTAGGCATGCTTGATTCCAATCTCTAGTATTTCTCAAGTTTAGCCCCCCTTCATCTTTCGGTTTGCAAATGCTATCCCAATTTACCATATGCATTGCCTTGTCATTTGTGCCATTCCAGAAGAAGTTCATTAATAACCGTTCAATATCTTGGAGAAGTCCAGCAGGCAGAAGAAATGCATTACACCGATATATAGAGTAGGAGTGCAATACAGAACGGATGAGTTCGAGTCGTCCTGCTTTTGATAGAAGCCTATTTTTCCAAGAAGAAATTATATTCTTTATTTTTTGCAGGATAGGCTGACAGTGGGTTTTGTGAATGCCTGTGGATATGAGCGATAATGGGGATAACATTATATCTAAGTCCGAGGTGTTGGAGGAGGAAGTCGAGGAGGACATCATGACACTTTAAACTAGGTAGCTAGGAAGCCTTTAGAGTTTGTTTGCAGAGTCTTTGGCTACAAGGTCGTGTGAGAAATCCTTGAAGATGATGTTCCACCTTCCTAGCCATCCCTTCAAATCTAGAACGCTTCATTTAGGACACAATGCCATTAGCATAGCCTCAGATGCTTGGCACTATCCTTGGGCCCTAGTGGTTAGATGGATCATTATCATAATTGTAACGGAATCCACTACGATCTACATAATGGCCATGTGTTAATAAGTCATTTCGCCATGACCGTGCTTTGTTGTAGGTAGGTACGACATGTGCAATTATATCCGGATTTACTCATACTCTCACTCATCAATAGGATGGCGTGCCCCGTATGTACATCCGTAACACCCTACACATAGTACCAGTTCCCTACATACATGACTATTTCTATTTTCATTATTTCTATTAGTGTATAGTGAAAAGTAGGCAATCTTAAAATTAAAATATGTTAACTTATAAAACATAATGATAGGGTTTCCCTTGCACATATTATTTTTTATACCTGTATATAATTATAATATCTCACCAAAGAAAAGCACAAACATATATCCAAAATTTATATACACAAAATACTCAGATCATCATCCATATCTATGCTGGCATGGGCTTGTATATGCCCATTTCTCTACCAATCACTTGGGTGAGATATTAGTATCCTTACCCACAAAATAAGGCTTTAACGAGTAATCACTCAGTAAGTATAAGTGTTTATAGCTTTATTCAGGTGGGCATGCATCATGTCATGTATACAATATTTTAAAATCATTAGCATAAGACATTTAATGGTAGACACATCATCCTATGACTTCTTTAGGAATCATAATAATATATGCATAATAAAAAAGTAAAATTCTATATTGAAATAATTCAAAATACTTGGATGCATATGTAGGAAACATAGCGTATTCATATACTTCTATACCATATATCATGACATATACGTGCATGCTCAAACATAACGTCATTATAATATATACATGTACCCTTACACCGTATGTTAGAATATATATGTGCACTCTATACTTCATATCATAATACATACATACATACATATATATATATATATATATATATATATATATATATATATATATATATATATATATATATATATATATATATATATATATATATATATATATATATATATATATATATATATATATCCTTAAATCATATGTCATAATATATACTTGTATTCTCACATCGAATATCATGGTATACACGTGTACTCTTATACCACACATCATAATATATATATTGTTGAATCTCGTATTTTAATGATGAAACCAATTGATATGTGTTTATTGTTGAATTTCAGATTTTGATTATATAATCAATTGGTGGGTTAATTGATCAATTCCTTACTCAATCAAGCTGGGAAACCTAATAACATTCATGTGGAGCCGACTAGAAAACTTGATTCGGAAGCTATTTCAATCCTCAATGCCCCAATTACAGATGACGAAATTGTACGTGTTGTCTTTAAGTCACCAAAGCACAAAAGCCCAGGTCCAGATGGATTTCCAGCTGAATTTTACCAAACTGCTTGGTCTATTATTGGAAATGATGTGATCAAGGCTTGCCAACATTTCTTCTCTTCAGGTCATATTCTTAGAGAGATGAATTGCACTTTTATTTCTTTAGTTCCGAAGAATGCAAGGGCTGATTCACTAGAGAACTATCGACCCATATCATTATGCAACTTTGTTTACAAGATCATCTCCAAAGTATTGGCAAATAGAATGCAAAAGGTAATACACAAGATTATTAGCCCAAATCAAGCTGCTTTCATCAAAGGGAGAAGTATACATCATAACATTTTGCTTGCTAATGACTTGGTCAAAGATTTGCATTCAAAAGTAAGAGGGACAAAAATCTGTTTTAAAGCTGATTTACGGAAAGCCTTTGATTCAGTTAATAAGAAGTTTATCTATAAGATGCTCCTCGGTATGAACTTCCCACAGCAATGGGTTAATTGGATTCAATCTTGCCTGGAAACTCCAAAGTTTTCGATACTCTTTAATGGCTCACCTATTGGTTTTTTTGGGAGCACGAATGGCATCCGACAAGGTGATCCACTATCTCCGTATCTTTTTACTATTGCGATGGAAGGACTTAGCTGTATGTTAGAACACGCAGTCTTAAATGGCAGCATTAAGGTACCCATTGCTGGTTCTGTTCATATATCACATATAACATTTGCAGATGACTTACTTATCTTTCTCCAAAATGAACCAACTTCAGTAAAGAACCTGGCTACTATTATGAATGACTTTGGTATGGTTTCTGGACTTCAGTTAAATCATGCGAAAAGTAAAGTATATATGAGCCCTTACGTTGAGGATATGGTCTTTATTGTGCAAACTTTGGGGGTTAGTGAGGGAAGCTTGCTAGTTCCTTATTTGGGTCTCCCGCTCAAATCCATAGGCATTCACAAAACCCATTGTCAGCCTATCTTGCAAAAAATAAAGAATAGAATTTCTTCTTGAAAAAATAGGTTTCTATCAAAAGCAGGACGACTCGAACTCATCCGTTCGGTATTGCACTCCTACTCTATATATTGGTGTAATGCATTTCTTCTGCCTGCTGGACTTCTCCATGATATTGAACGGTTATTAATGAACTTTTTCTGGAATGCCACAAATGATAAGGCAATGCATATGGTAAATTGGGATAGCATTTGGAAACCGAAAGATGAAGGGGGGCTAAACTTGAGAAATATTAGAGATTGGAATCAAGCTTGTCTGGTACAGCAATTGTGGGATCTTTTGCAAAACAAATGTTCCTTATGGTCACATTGGGTTTCTGCTAGGTATCTTTCAAAGAAATCAATCTGGGAAATTTTAACAAGAACATACCACTCTGCAGCTTGGAAAGGAATTTTAAAGGCAAGGAATTGGCTAATCAAACATATTTCCTATGAAATCTCTTCTGGTACTAGTACAAATATGTGGTTTGATCCTTGGGTAAATGGGAAGAGTATATTTCAATTATATGGTGACAGAATACGAAAAGATCTTGGGGCTCCCAAAGATTGGAAGGTTTCTGAGTTCATTGCTAACGGTGCTTGGTGTCTCCCTAATCCTATTTCTCCCGAAATGTTATCACTTTGGCCGACTATTATAGCTATTCCAATCAGGAACAACTCTTCAGATATACTTATTTGGCCTCATGACAATGGCAAATTTAGTGCCACATTCGCATGGAATTAAATTAGGAAAAGAAATAACAAGTGGGTCCCAAGCAGTTGGACTTGGGATCAACCGGGATCACAAAGACATTCCTTATGTACATGGCAGGCTCTTCTCAATAAACTACCGACAATATACAATATGAAAAGAAGAGGTATCTATCATGTTAACCGATGCTCCCTTTGTATGCAACAAGAAGAAACTGTTGACAACCACTATTTTGCTTGTGATTATACAAAATGGATATGGAAGGAGATTCTCCAGCGATTTGAACTCAATAGACTGCCGCAACCAAACTTGCACCAAGAAAGCGACCTCATGCAATGTTTCTCAAGAAAAGGACCTATAACACAACTGGCAAAGGTTACTTTCAGATGCGCTATTTGGTGGATGTGGAAGTAGAGATGTAACAGAATATTTGAATGCCAACACACAAACAATGCTTTTTTTTTTTGTAAGTAAAAGTAAAATTCATTATGTGTAAAGTTTCTACAAATAGCTTTATCTATACCTAGAGGTACTTATTTCACTAAAGCATCGGATCCCATCAGAACTCCGAAGTTAAGCGTGCTTGGGCGAGAGTAGTACTAGGATGGGTGACACACAAACAATGCTCAATTATTGAAAGAGATTATTAGAGACTCAAGATCCTGTATGGAGCAAGATTTCAAAACGGAGCACTTTACCCAAAGAGAAAAAGATATTTTTATCAAATTTAATTTTGCTATTAGCTAAAGATCTTGGGAATGATGCCAAATTATGTACCCACAGGTAGTTTTGATATATCTGAATAAACATTTTCTATATTGATTATAATTAAGAGTTATAGTCTACAGCATGTGTAGTCATAACTATCGCATTCGCACTCTATGAGTTACTTGGCTTTGTCTATGACTTGTATAGATAAAGCTATTTGTAGAAACTTTACACATAATCAATTTACTTTTACTTACCAAAAAAAAAAATGATCTAATCCATATTATTGAGTTAAGTGTGTAGGATTAACTACGATAACCAGAAAACATAAAGCAAGGATACCAGAGTCAAGTTTGATGGACGTTTAAGAGTCCGAAGAATCGTCGGAGATGCTATCGGAACCAACCGAGAAGAAATCGGGAACCTGTCAAAACTTTCGAAACTTCACCGAAGAGATTGTCGGAGGTTCACGGAGATCACCGAGACGGCTCGGCTACTCGTTAAAGTCATCACAAGTTCGGGAGCTTGATGGGAGTCCGTCGGAAAAAGTTCGTCGGAAAGCTCGTCGGAACAAAACTCGACGTTCGCGGTTGAAAACTTGCTTAGGATGTGTTTTGTTATGTAGTTCACTTGTAATTAGGATTAGGATTAAGAGATAATCCTATATCCTGGTTAGGGGCCAACTGGGCCCAAAGTCAGATTTGGTTTGGGCTAAAATTAAGCCAAACCAATGAACCGAAGAGCCAGGCGGTGGCATCGCCCAGCACCCGAGAGCTGGGCGGTGACACCTCCTTGGCTGGGCGGTTGCACCGTCCAGCACCCGAGCGCTGGGCGGTGGCACCGCTTGGCTAGGTAGTGGCACCTCCAGCATCGGGAACCCAAAGAGAATTCAAATTTTGGAGCCCAAATTTGAATCCTTTTGAGTCCTATAAATACCCCTCAAATCTCAGCTGAGGTTATAACTTTTGAGAAGCATTTGATTGAGAGAAAAGTCTTAGAAAGTCTTAGCAAGTCTTGTTTTCAATTTGCTAGAGAGTTCTCCTCCTTCTTTCTTATTGAAAATTTATAAGGGGTTGAACTGCTTGTAAAAGGTTATAAAAGGGGTGTTTACCCTTCCATTTCAAGATATTTGCTAGTGGAAGGTGGGAGCCTCAATGAAGAGGGGCCTCGCAAGTGAATGTAGGTCATTTGACCGAACCACTTTAAAATCGGCGTAATCTCTGATTTGCATTTCATTATTGCTATTTACATTACTGCAAACCTTCTTTTTTTTTTTGGTAAGTAAAAGTAAATTGTTTATGTGTAAAGTTTCTACAAATAGCTTTATCTATACAAGTCATAGACAAAGCCAAGTAACTCATAGAGTGCGAATGTGATAGTTATGACTACACATGCTACAAATACAAATAGCTTTATCTATACAAGTCATAGACAAAGCCAAGTAACTCATAGAGTGCTAATGCGATAGTTATGACTACACATGCTGTAGACTATAACTACCTGTGGGTACATTATTTGGCATCATTCCCAAGATCTTTAGCTAATAGCAAAATTAAATTTAATAAAAATATCTTTTTCTCTTCGGGTGAAGTGCTCGGTTTTGAGTTCATGCTCGATACAGAATCTTGAGTCTCTAATAATCTCTTTCAAGAGCTGAGCATTGTTTGTGTGTTGACATTCAAAGATTCTATTACATCTCTCCTTCCACATCCACCAAATAGCACATCTGAAAATAACCTTTGCCAGTTGTGTAAGAGGCCCTTTTCTTGAGAAACATTGCATAAGGTCGCCTAGTTCTTGGTGCAAGTTTGGTTGCGGCAGTCTATTGAGTTCAAATCGCTGGAGAATCTCCTTCCATATCCATTTTGTATAATCACAAGCAAAATAGAGGTGGTCAACAGTTTCTTCTTGTTGCAAACAAAGGGAGCATCGGTTAACATGATAGATACCTCTTCTTTTCATATTGTCTATTGTAGGTAGTTTATTGAGAAGGGCCTGCCATGTACATAAGGAGTGTCTTTGTGATCCCGGTCGATCCCATGTCCAACTGCTTGGGACCCACTTGTTATTTCTTTGCCTAATTTGATTCCATGCGGATGTGGCACTAAATTTACCATTGTCATGAGGCCAAATAAGTATATCTGAAGAGTTGTTCCTGATTCGAATAGCTATGATAGTCGGCCAAAGTGATAACATTTCAGGAGAAATAGGATTAGGGAGACACCAAGTACCGTTAGCGATGAACTCGGAAACCTTCCAATCTTTGGGAGCCCCAAGATCTTTTCGTATTCTGTCGCCATATAATTGAAATATACTCTTCCCATTCACCCAAGGATCGTACCACATATTAGTACTAGTTCCAGAAGAGATTGCATACGAAATGTGTTTGATTAGCCAATTCCTTGCCTTTAAAATTCCTTTCCAAGCTGCAGAGTGGTATGTTCTTGTTGAAATTTCCCATATTGATTCCTTTGAGAGATACTTAGCAGAAACCCAATGTGACCATAAGGAACATTTGTTTTGCAAAAGATCCCACAATTGCTGTACCAAACATGCTTGATTCCAATCTCTAGTATTTCTCAAATTTAGCCCCCCTTCATCTTTCGGTTTGCAAATGCTATCCCAATTTACCATATGCATTGCCTTATCATTTGTGCCATTCCAGAAGAAGTTCATTAATAACCGTTCAATATCTTGGAGAAGTCCAGCAGGCAGAAGAAATGCATTACACCAATATATAGAGTAGGAGTGCAATACCGAACAGATGAGTTCGAGTCGTCCTGCTTTTGATAGAAACCTATTTTTCCAAGAAGAAATTCTATTCTTTATTTTTTGCAAGATAGGTTGACAGTGGGTTTTGTGAATGCCTGTGGATATGAGCGGGAGACCCAAATAAGGAACTGGCAAGCTTCCTTCACTAACCCCCAAAGTTTGTGAAATAAAGACCTTATCCTTAACGTAAGGGCTCATATATACTTTACTTTTCGCATGATTTAACTGAAGTCCAGAAACCATACCAAAGTCATTAATAATGGTAGCCAGGTTCTTTACTGAAGTTGGTTCATTTTGGAGAAAGATAAGTAAGTCATCTGCAAATGTTATATGTGATATATGAACAGAACCAGCACTGGGTACCTTAATGCTGCCATTTAAGACTGCGTGTTCCAACATACAGCTAAGTCCTTCCATCGCAATAGTAAAGAGATACGGAGAGAGTGGATCACCTTGTCGGATGCCATTCGTGCTCCCAAAAAAACCAATAGGTGAGCCATTAAAGAGTATCGAAAACTTTGGAGTTTCTAGGCAAGATTGAATCCAATTAATCCATTGCTGTGGGAAGTTCATATCAAGGAGCATCTTATAGATAAATTTCCTATTAACTGAATCAAAGGCTTTCCTTAGATCAGCTTTAATGCAGATTTTTGTCCCTCTTGCTTTTGAATGCAAATCTTTGACCAAGTCATTAGCAAGCAAAATGTTATGATGTATACTTCTCCCTTTGATGAAAGCAGCTTGATTTGGGCTAATGATCTTGTGTAATACCTTTTGCATTCTATTTGCCAATACTTTGGAGATGATCTTATATATAAAGTTGCATAATGATATGGGTCGATAGTTCTCTAGTGAATCAGCCCCTGCATTCTTCGGAATTAAAGAAATAAAAGTGCAATTCATCTCTCTAAGAATATGACCTGAAGAGAAAAAATGTTGGCAAGCTTTGATCACATCATTTCCAATAATAGACCAAGCAGTTTGGTAAAATTCAGCTGGAAATCCATCTGGACCTGGGCTTTTGTGCTTTGGTGACTTAAAGACAACACATACAATTTCGTCATCTGTAATTGGGGCATTGAGGATTGAAATAGCTTCCGAATCAAGTTTTCTAGTCGGCTCCACATGAATGTTATTAGGTTTCCCAGCTTGATTGAGTAAGGAATAAAAAAATTGCTCTGTGTGTGCTTTAACCTCATCTAAATTCTCAATAAGATTATCATCTTTGTCTCTGCATTTGCTGATACGGTTAACAGCCCTTCGAGTAGCAATTGAAGCATAGAAAAATTTAGTATTGGAATCCCCTAGTGTAAGCCAATGCTGTCGAGACTTCTGCTTTGCAAAACTTTCCTCCTGTTTTAAGGCTTGCATGAAGTTATTTCTGGCTTCCGTCTCTTTGTAGATAATATTTTCATCATTTGGCTGAAGTTGCAGCTCATGTTGCAATGACATTAGTTCCTTTCTGCAAAATTGAACTCTGGTGGTAATATTGCCAAAGGTATTTGTATTCCACTCCTTTAGTGCTGCTTTACAGGCTTTGAGCTTTTGACATAAGATGTAAGGGGGAGATCCATGCACATTAACATTCCAAGCAGATCTGATAACATCAAGAAATTGAGGATGAGTACTCCACATGTTAAAGAATCTAAACGGTTTCTTGCCTCTTGATGTCGCTTTTTCTGCGTGTATATACATTAAAGAATGGTCAGAAAACAAAGGAGCACCATACTCAAGAAGTGAATCTGGGTAAACTATTAACCATTCATGGTTAATCAAACACCTATCAAGTCGAGCCATTATTTTTCTGTTAGCAGCACCTTGATTACTCCAGGAGAGCCAATTACCCACAGATTTCATATCAAACAATGCTGCAGTGTCAATGTAATCATTAAAACATTGAAGCTGACTTTCTGAAAGTTGTCTACCCCCCACTTTTTCATTTGTGTACCGAACAGTATTAAAGTCTCCAAGAACAATCCAAGGTACATTGAGACAGTCATTTACAATATTAGTCAGGTCAGACCAAAGAGTATTTCTTTCTTGCATACTGTTTGAAGCATATATACCAGTGAAATTGAATTGACAGCCATTCTTTTTATCCTCTACCTTAAGATGAATGAATTGATCAGTAGCAGAAATAAACCAAGCATTAATAGAGTTAGGATTCCATAAGACCCATATTCTACCAAAAGTTTCATTTGAGTCATTGGTAAACAGTTCTGCGTCCGGCCATATTAAATTCTTTTGAGCTTGAACGCGCGATTGTTTAATTTTCGTTTCCACTAGAATAACAATATCACATGCGGCAGACTTGATTATTCTGTTGAGCTCCCGACATTTCTCCGACTTATTAAGTCCGCGAACATTCCAGCATGTTATCTTCATTAGTAATAAACAAATGAAAAAGTAGTAAGGTATTCATCCTACGACTTTGGATAGATTGTACCATCCTTTTTCTTATCCTTCGGTTTTGTATTTTCCTCCCGCACAATATCCTTACCTTTTATGGCTTTATTCCTATATTTATCCACTTCATCTACAGCTTGCAGATTTTTAAACTTTAAAGTACCTTGAATCATGTGGTCTTGATTGGCAGGGTTTGTTGAAGCTCGATAAGATTGTTGCAGCACAATATCCTGGATAGTACTTGTTGGAGCAGCGTGGCTAGAGAGGTTTGTTGGGGCATGAGTTTGTTGAGTCGGAATATCCTTGTTGGCGATGTTTGTTGTGGCCTGAGTTTGTTGAGGAAGAATATCGTTGCTGGCGAGATTTGCTTGGGCCTGAGTTCGTTGAGCTATTGTGGATGGATCCGATGATATTAGAAGAGATGAAGTTCTTGACTTAGGTTTCTCCTGTCCACTAGTACCATGGGAAACCTCTGTTGTGGAAGGCTCTGACATTATAGGAAGAGATAAAGTTTTGGAATTGTCCTTCTGTCCGCGGTGCTTTCCTTGCGAGTCGGAATGCTCAATAGTTTTCGCCACCATCGGTGCTACTGCCATTAGAGAAGAATCACTTTGTTGCTGAGGTGCTTGACGTGGTCGATAGACCTTTGTGGTTGGTTGTGGGGTTTGCTGACAAGCTCCATTTGCATGACCAAAAGATAAGCAACGCTGACATCGTTGTGGCTTCCAGGAATATGAGACATGTACCTTCCGAGTGTTCCCGTCAAGATCGCGATAGAAAACTTCATTAGGAAGATCTTCATCGGAAGAAACCAGCACACATGCTCGTGCAAATGCTAATCTCGTCTGAGCTGCTGTTGCTTTGTCGATGTAGAGTGGCTGTCCCAGAGTGCTGCATAACTTTGCAATAAAACGTCGACTCCAAAGATGTAGAGGCAGTCCTTGAAAGGATACCCATAATGGAATAGACTGTAGGCTATCTAACTCCAAACGGACATCAGGAGACCAACGTCGTAAAATCATTGGATGACCGCGGATAGTCCAGAATCCTTCGAGGATTCGTTGCAAATCTTCTTCAGAGTATAGCTTGCAAACAAAGAATCCGTTCTCCAGCATATGAAGATCAAATGACGATATTCCCCATCGAGTTTTGATAAATGAGGATAATGGGAAATAAGATGTTTTGAGACCTACCACATAGCCAACAATCGCCATTGACCATGTCTCAATAAGCTCTACTGAATCAGCAGTCTCGTATACAGCAATCTTCTTATCAGCCTGAACTTCTGGCGTAATGAATTCCAAGCTTAGATCTGGACTTCCAACCGGAGCCTTGAATAGGCTAGTCCAAGGCCGAGGGTTATTGGAAATTAGAGCAGGCTGCCGCGATCTAGAGCGCGACCTGCTTCGATGCTGCTTCATCGAAGGAGTTTCTCTCTGGAGAGGATATGGTGGAGGAGCAACTTGAGGGATAACGGTAGGGAGTCTTGCCATCGTTTCAACCCTCCCGCCACCGTCGCCAGCCCTAGGGGCCGTCGATGCCATGTTTGATCCCTCTTCTGGTCACCGCTACAGAATCGTCACCATAGGGAAAAGTCACCGCTGCAGAATTTCAGATCGTCGCTACAGTACCGTCGCTCTGCAGTGTCGTCGCCGCTACAGTACCGTCGAACCAGATCTGGTCGCGCAGCAGTGTCGTCGGCGCTACAGTACGTCGACCTAGATCTGGATCTGGTCGCCGCTGCAGTGTCGCCGCCGCTACAGTACCGTCGCCCTAGATCTGGTCGCCGCTACAGTACCGTCGACCTAGATCTGGTCGCCGCTGCAGTGTCGTCGCCGCTACAGTAACGTCGACCCAGATCTGGTCGCCGCTGCAGTGTCGTCGGCGCTACAGTACGTCGAGCTAGATCTAGATCTGGTTGTGTCGCCCTAGATCTGGTCGCCGCTGCAGTGTCGCCGCCGCTGCTACAGTGTCGTCGCCCCAGATCTGGTCGTGTCGCCCTAGATCTGGTCGCCGCTGCAGTGTCGCCGCCGCCTGTTTCACTAGCAAGGCATTATCTCCCATTATATGGCATCATTCCCAAGATCTTTAGCTAATAGCAAAATTAAATTGTATAAAAATATCTTTTTCTCTTCGGGTGAAGTGCTCGGCTTTGAGATCATGTTCCATACAGGATCTTGAGTCTCTAATAATCTCTTTCAATAGCTGAGCATTGTTTGTGTGTTGACCTTCAAAGATTCTATTACATCTCTCCTTCCACATCCACCAAATAGCGCATCTGAAAGTAACCTTTGCTAGTTGTGTAAGAAGCTCTTTTCTTGAGAAACATTGCATGAGGTCGCCTAGTTCTTGGTGCAAGTTTGGTTGCGGCAGTCTATTGAGTTCAAATCGCTGGAGAATCTCCTTCCATATCCATTTTGTATAATCACAAGCAAAATAGAGGTGGTCAACAGTTTCTTCTTGTTGCAAACAAAGGGAGCATCGGTTATGTCACGCCCCTCAAAATATCCATGATTTTTAAAATTTTCGTCACAGACCAATCCAGGATCCAAACTAACGTTTGAGGACACTGAAAACATTCTATTCATAATCACATCCATAAAACCTGTGCAGTTTATAATCATATATCACATCACTCGATAATTCACATTTATGGCAACCCAAGCCAACTTGACAAACATGAACAACATTTATAAATCCACAAGCTAAATAAATTATACAATCAGAACTCCAACTAATCACCACAAGTTCATATCACCATAAAATTAGACTTAACATTCTGAAATTCCAAATAAGAGAGATCTTCTAACACTTTGACACAGTATATCCATTTCGGTTCATCGACAACATTTCATTACATACAAGACATACTTATACAACAATATCGTAATAACCAACCAGGCTTGCCTATTATTCTGAATAGCTATCCACTGCCTCAGCCCAAATCAAACATCTCGAAGAGTGACAAGCTGACCTGAAAGATTTATATAACAACGGAGTGAGCCAAAAACGGCTCAGCAAGTGACAAAGCATATTCAGAACAAAAGGAACGGTTTCAAACGAGTAAGGTATCATAATGCAAGGCAGAATACAAGAATTCTCAAGGATACCATCTCAATAGATACCAAATCATTCGTATCATGTTATTCAAAAACATATTTGATCCATAACGAATGGGGCATTGAGTAATTGGAACATATCAATGGCAGATAGGACATTTCAGAACATATCTGTTCATAACAAATGGAGCACAGAGTACTTGGAACATATCAATGGCAGATAGGACATTTCAGAACATATCAGTTCATAGCAAATGGAACACAGAGTAATTGGAACATATCAATGGCAGATAGGACATTTCAGAACATATCAGTTCATAGCAAATGGAGCACAGAGTAATTGGAACATATCAATGGCAGATAGGACATTTCAGAACATATCAGTTCATAGCAAATGGAGCACAGAGTAATTGGAGCATATCAATGGCATATGAAATGTTCCGGAGCATATCAACGGCATATGGAACATTTCGAAGCATATCATCAGTGAATGAAGCATTTCAGAGCATATCGAAAACAAATATCGTACAGAAGCTCAAACGTCGTCTTTGACGTTGCAATCATATCATAACTATCCAGAGCACGAACAGAAATAACTCACCAAAACTCTGGATGTCATTCAAACATATAGAGGGTGTAGTGGGATCTCAGTCAGCAATATCCCACAAAGCGGGACCCCACAAAGCGGGCAAATAGCGCATACCAGAATATCCCACAAAGCGGGACCCCACAAAGCGGGCAAATAGCGCATACCAGAATATCCCACAAAGCGGGACCCCACAAAGCAGGCAAATCAGCGCATACCTTTTACCATTTCTGGCAAAGGTCCAAACAATCCCACACACCAGAGTACAAAAGGACAGTTTCAACAATAAGTAGCATATATCGGAAGCACACGCGGAACAACAAACGTACATGTGCCTTTACGAGTCAATCCGAAGTAAGCAATAATCTTTCACAAGTATATTCAGATTTGAAGGGAATTGAAAGCAAGGGCACATATGGAATCCAAGCAATCACAAATAACTTAATTCAATAAGAAGATTTGATGAATTCAATGTCGAAAGGAATGAAACTGGAATAGGCACATATCGAAAGCAAATGCGGAACAATAGGATATACATGTGCCTATATGAGTCAATACGATATAGCATAAACGTTACACAACAGTTTTCAAGAATGCAATAATTTTAAGGACAAGAGCATACAAGAATTCAAAGTAGTAATATAAAGCTCAATTGAATAAGAAGGCTAAAGGATATCAATTTCCAAAGGAATGAAACCAGAATATGAGAAATCGACCAAAGCTCGATTTCTGGCAGAATACAGAAGGCACACTGAACAAATGATTCAAACTATCAATCGTGCTCCAATTTACTCAGAAATAATCATTGGATAATACTTTCAGATAAGACAGGCTTCATATGAATTGAACTGTCCAACAGAGAGAGTTACAAATAATTTGGTAAGCAAGAGTCATAGAACAAAATCTCTGTTGGCAGAATTCATAATGTCAGATTCAACAGATAACTGGGCAGGTGTTTGGATTTCAGATCTTTCAATCCATATATCAAAGAAAGGTCTACGAGTCTAGTTTCCAATGAAATCAGTTTTGAACAAATCAAAGTTTCCACAAAGTCTTATAGGCGGTTCGGTATCAAAAGATCAGAATCTCAAAAGTTGCACAGATTCGAATCGTTACATGTAAACAGGAGATATAACAAATGCAAGACTAGAACAATTCAAAGTTCCTCATAATCAAAGCAAATATAGAGATAAAAATGGCAGTGAAGAAAGATCAGGATACTTGCAATAAGACATATAAGAGCAATTATAGGAGAAACGATCAGGGAACTTGCAATAAGACATATCAGAGCAATTATAGGAGAAACGAACAGGGAACTTGCAATAGAAAGGATTGAAACAAGCGGGAAACTTGCAATAGGAAGGATCAGAAAACTTGCCTTTCAATGATTTCGATCCGAAGATCCAAAGAAGGTGCCAGCCCAAATCCTTCTACTTTTTCTCCGTGTCCTCTCTCTGTTTCGTTTTTGTGCTCCCGTTTTCTTCCTTTCTTCGCAACTACATCACGTGTCGAACATCGAGGCACAGTCACCTGCTCTCTCTTACTCTCATTCCTTCTTTTTTTCTTTCCCAAACGCAGCTGCCACAGCCGCCGTCGCTGCCGCTGCCACAATCGCAGCCACGACCGCAACTGCGGTCACAACCGCAGCCCCCTTCCACTGCACTATTTCCTTCTTCCCTTCTCTCGTTCCTACTCTTTCTCTTTCCCAAAAGCAGCTACTGCAGCTACTGCAGCCACCACCGCTGCCGCAGCTACCGCAGCCAACGTTGCAGCCGCAGCCGGAGTCGCCGCCACGGCCGCAGCCACCACACTCGCAGCCTCTTCTTCCTCTCCTTCCCTTCTTCCTTTCTCTTCTTCTTCCTTTCCTTCTCTTCTTTCCCAGCTGCATGCTGCAGTCGCAGCCTCAGCCACGGCCACAGCCTTTTCTTCCTCCCCTGCTCATCTTCCTCTCCTTCTTCTCTTCCAACTGCAGCTGCCATCGCCGCAGCCGCAGCCCCTTCTCTTCTTCCTCTCCTTCCCTTCTTCCTTTCTCTTCTTCTTCCTTTCCTTCTCTTCTTTCCCAGCTGCATGCTGCAGTCGCAGCCTCAGCCACGGCCACAGCCTTTTCTTCCTCCCCTGCTCATCTTCCTCTCCTTCTTCTCTTCCAACTGCAGCTGCCATCGCCGCAGCCGCAGCCCCTACTCTTCTTCCTCTCCTCCCCTTCTTCCTTTCTCTTCTTCTTTCCCTGCCACAGCTGCAGCTGCCACAACCGCAGCCGCAGCTACTTTCTTCCCTTCTCCTCTTCCTTTTCCTTCCTTTCTTCTTCTTCTCTTCTTCTCCTTCCTCCCCTTCTTCTCCCCGACGTCACCCACACCCTCTCCTCTGTTTCCTCTGCAGGAAACAGAGGTATCACAACCTCTTCCCCTGCTTCCTCTTCCTCTTCTCTTCCTCTTCTTCTTCTTCTCCTCTTCGAACGCCCCACACCTCTCCTCTGTTTCCACCTGCAGGAAACAGAGGTGCTGCAGCCCTAGCTGCTGCCACCTCTCGCTCCTCTCCCTCTTCCCTCTCTTTTCCCTCTTCTTCTCCTCTTCCCTTTTCCTCCCCAACCCCACACCTCCTCGCTGCAGCCTTGCCGCAGCTATCCTCTTCTCTTCTTCTTCTTCTTCTTCTTCTCTTCTCCCTCTTCTTCCTCTCTTCTTCTCCCCACGCCCCACAGCTTCTCGCTGCAGCCCTCGCTGCAGCCACCCCCTCTTCTTCTTCTTCTCCTTCTTCTTCTTCTCTACTCCCTCTTCTTCCTCCTCTCTTCTTTTCCCTCTTCTTCTTCTTCTTCTTCTTCTTCTTCTCTTCTCCCTCTTCTTCCTCTCTTCTTCTACCACTCTCCTTCTTCTCCTCACGCCCCACCGCTCTCTCTGTTTCTGGAAGAAACAGAGTGCGTGGGAGGCGGTGGGATAATACCGAATTTTCGGTTTTCCCCCTTTTTTTTCTTTTTTTTGCAACTTAGCAGTTTAGTCCTTGTAATTTCTATATTTACATATAGGTCCTCCAATTTACATATAAATCTTTATTAATAATTTTTAAAAACGAGGGATATTACACTCTCCCCCCCTTAAAAGAAAATTTAGTCCTCTAAATTGATCATAGCTCAATCGATGAAAAGATGAGGATTATGATATCTTTATTTCCTCCTCCTACTCTTAAATAGTTTCATCAATACAATACAATTACATAATTATCCACGAGTGACCGAAATATTCTCCTCCTTGATCCTCAATAGACGGTAACCCAACCTTCAATCAATTTCTAAAAATACTTGCGTACCCTGTAATTAATCGAGCAAGTCGTTACTTCAGAAAATACTCGTTTGTGATGGTCACCTAATTCAACTGTCTATAATCATTACAAAGCCTCAATGTTCCATACATTTCTTTTAACTAACACCGGAGCACCCCATGATGAAATATTAAGCCAAATAAAATCCTTATTTAACAATCCTTGTAGTTGCTTTTCCAATTCCACTTACTCAAATGATATCTTTCTGTAGAGAGGCTTAGATATTGGGATTATCCCAAGGACCAAATCAAAAGCAAAGTCACATTTGGAGGTAATCCAAGCAAGTCATCCTGGATACATTAGGCAAGGAGATAAATCATGTCCCATACTCTCAAAGTAAAAGATCGACTGATCAAATATACAAAAAGTGATCATTTGTTATATATCAATCCATACTGGTATGATAAGAAGATGGCCAATCCATACCAAGTATAATATCATAACTCCAAATCTCTAGGAGAACTAAATCAGCAAAAGTTCAAGTTCTCCAACAAAAATCAGACAAGAGGACCAGATTCAAGTTCGTTATCAAAGAATCTCCAATGATCGTATTTACATATAGCACATAATGCAGTGGTCTAGGTTGAATACCCAAGTGATAGACAGAATATTCCGAATCAAATCATAGATGGGACCCATGGTCAAACAAATATTTGCATTCTTTCATAAACGTGCATAATACCTTCGACCACTAATTCAGAAGTCTTAGAATCATATTCAGTAATAGCATACACTCTTACATGGGCTGATGATTTAGGAGGCAGTGACTCTTTCTTCTTGTTCAAAGGGAAAATTTTTATTTTATGATCCAACTTTCTACAAGCAAAATAGACTCCAATCACCCGAAAACACAAACTTGTTTTATAATTTAACTTGTAATTCACACATGATTAAGTCTTTGGTGGTGACTTTCCTTTTCAAATCCAAATGTCTTGACCCTCTTGTCATTACTTTCTGATTCATTTCCAATCATATTCTTATTGGTAAACTTGTCCTTATCATTCTTGTCACTGGTCTCCAAAAATTCTTTTCATTGTTGCCAATAATAATCAGCCTCTACTTCCAATATAAGGTGGCAAAAGAAATCTTTTGATCATCAAAACAATTTTGTACATCAAATATCTTCTCTGTTTGCATCATTCATTTTTCTACCACCAATGAAATTAGGTCCACCATGCTTCCACTGCGCCACTCTGATTCAATATCCCCGATTACCCCTTTCATCCCACTTAATTAATCAAAATCAGATGAAGTAGGAGGACTAAATGTCATCGTCATCCTAGATTCCTAAAATACATCAAAGAAAATTTCCACCAATCACTATAGTTTCATTAGACCTCAATATATTTTGCACGTCAACATATCAAATATTTCAGTAATCCTCAAACAATGCTCTGATACCACCTCTGTCACGCCCCTCAAAATATCCATGATTTTTAAAATTTTCGTCACAGACCAATCCAGGATCCAAACTAACGTTTGAGGACACTGAAAACATTCTATTCATAATCACATCCATAAAACCTGTGCAGTTTATAATCATATATCACATCACTCGATAATTCACATTTATGGCAACCCAAGCCAACTTGACAAACATGAACAACATTTATAAATCCACAAGCTAAATAAATTATACAATCAGAACTCCAACTAATCACCACAAGTTCATATCACCATAAAATTAGACTTAACATTCTGAAATTCCAAATAAGAGAGATCTTCTAACACTTTGACACAGTATATCCATTTCGGTTCATCGACAACATTTCATTACATACAAGACATACTTATACAACAATATCGTAATAACCAACCAGGCTTGCCTATTATTCTAAATAGCTATCCACTGCCTCAGCCCAAATCAAACATCTCGAAGAGTGACAAGCTGACCTGAAAGATTTATATAACAACGGAGTGAGCCAAAAACGGCTCAGCAAGTGACAAAGCATATTCAGAACAAAAGGAACGGTTTCAAACGAGTAAGGTATCATAATGCAAGGCAGAATACAAGAATTCTCAAGGATACCATCTCAATAGATACTAAATCATTCGTATCATGTTATTCAAAAACATATTTGATCCATAACGAATGGGGCATTGAGTAATTGGAACATATCAATGGCAGATAGGACATTTCAGAACATATCTGTTCATAACAAATGGAGCACAGAGTACTTGGAACATATCAATGGCAGATAGGACATTTCAGAACATATCAGTTCATAGCAAATGGAACACAGAGTAATTGGAACATATCAATGGCAGATAGGACATTTCAGAACATATCAGTTCATAGCAAATGGAGCACAGAGTAATT
Organism: Musa acuminata AAA Group; assembly: GCF_036884655.1. Taxonomy (NCBI): domain Eukaryota; kingdom Viridiplantae; phylum Streptophyta; class Magnoliopsida; order Zingiberales; family Musaceae; genus Musa; species Musa acuminata. The sequence continues at coordinate 26,029,715 of NC_088333.1, read as the reverse complement.
GGAACATATCAATGGCAGATAGGACATTTCAGAACATATCAGTTCATAGCAAATGGAGCACAGAGTAATTGGAGCATATCAATGGCATATGAAATGTTCCGGAGCATATCAACGGCATATGGAACATTTCGAAGCATATCATCAGTGAATGAAGCATTTCAGAGCATATCGAAAACAAATATCGTACAGAAGCTCAAACGTCGTCTTTGACGTTGCAATCATATCATAACTATCCAGAGCACGAACAGAAATAACTCACCAAAACTCTGGATGTCATTCAAACATATAGAGGGTGTAGTGGGATCTCAGTCAGCAATATCCCACAAAGCGGGACCCCACAAAGCGGGCAAATAGCGCATACCAGAATATCCCACAAAGCGGGACCCCACAAAGCGGGCAAATCAGCGCATACCTTTTACCATTTCTGGCAAAGGTCCAAACAATCCCACACACCAGAGTACAAAAGGACAGTTTCAACAATAAGTAGCATATATCGGAAGCACACGCGGAACAACAAACGTACATGTGCCTTTACGAGTCAATCCGAAGTAAGCAATAATCTTTCACAAGTATATTCAGATTTGAAGGGAATTGAAAGCAAGGGCACATATGGAATCCAAGCAATCACAAATAACTTAATTCAATAAGAAGATTTGATGAATTCAATGTCGAAAGGAATGAAACTGGAATAGGCACATATCGAAAGCAAATGCGGAACAATAGGATATACATGTGCCTATATGAGTCAATACGATATAGCATAAACGTTACACAACAGTTTTCAAGAATGCAATAATTTTAAGGACAAGAGCATACAAGAATTCAAAGTAGTAATATAAAGCTCAATTGAATAAGAAGGCTAAAGGATATCAATTTCCAAAGGAATGAAACCAGAATATGAGAAATCGACCAAAGCTCGATTTCTGGCAGAATACAGAAGGCACATTGAACAAATGATTCAAACTATCAATCGTGCTCCAATTTACTCAGAAATAATCATTGGATAATACTTTCAGATAAGACAGGCTTCATATGAATTGAACTGTCCAACAGAGAGAGTTACAAATAATTTGGTAAGCAAGAGTCATAGAACAAAATCTCTGTTGGCAGAATTCATAATGTCAGATTCAACAGATAACTGGGCAGGTGTTTGGATTTCAGATCTTTCAATCCATATATCAAAGAAAGGTCTACGAGTCTAGTTTCCAATGAAATCAGTTTTGAACAAATCAAAGTTTCCACAAAGTCTTATAGGCGGTTCGGTATCAAAAGATCAGAATCTCAAAAGTTGCACAGATTCGAATCGTTACATGTAAACAGGAGATATAACAAATGCAAGACTAGAACAATTCAAAGTTCCTCATAATCAAAGCAAATATAGAGATAAAAATGGCAGTGAAGAAAGATCAGGATACTTGCAATAAGACCTATAAGAGCAATTATAGGAGAAACGATCAGGGAACTTGCAATAAGACATATCAGAGCAATTATAGGAGAAACGAACAGGGAACTTGCAATAGAAAGGATTGAAACAAGCGGGAAACTTGCAATAAGAAGGATCAGAAAACTTGCCTTTCAATGATTTCGATCCGAAGATCCAAAGAAGGTGCCAGCCCAAATCCTTCTACTTTTTCTCCGTGTCCTCTCTCTGTTTCGTTTTTGTGCTCCCGTTTTCTTCCTTTCTTCGCAACTACATCACGTGTCGAACATCGAGGCACAGTCACCTGCTCTCTCTTACTCTCATTCCTTCTTTTTTTCTTTCCCAAACGCAGCTGCCACAGCCGCCGTCGCTGCCGCTGCCACAATCGCAGCCACGACCGCAACTGCGGTCACAACCGCAGCCCCCTTCCACTGCACTATTTCCTTCTTCCCTTCTCTCGTTCCTACTCTTTCTCTTTCCCAAAAGCAGCTACTGCAGCTACTGCAGCCACCACCGCTGCCGCAGCTACCGCAGCCAACGTTGCAGCCGCAGCCGGAGTCGCCGCCACGGCCGCAGCCACCACACTCGCAGCCTCTTCTTCCTCTCCTTCCCTTCTTCCTTTCTCTTCTTCTTCCTTTCCTTCTCTTCTTTCCCAGCTGCATGCTGCAGTCGCAGCCTCAGCCACGGCCACAGCCTTTTCTTCCTCCCCTGCTCATCTTCCTCTCCTTCTTCTCTTCCAACTGCAGCTGCCATCGCCGCAGCCGCAGCCCCTTCTCTTCTTCCTCTCCTTCCCTTCTTCCTTTCTCTTCTTCTTCCTTTCCTTCTCTTCTTTCCCAGCTGCATGCTGCAGTCGCAGCCTCAGCCACGGCCACAGCCTTTTCTTCCTCCCCTGCTCATCTTCCTCTCCTTCTTCTCTTCCAACTGCAGCTGCCATCGCCGCAGCCGCAGCCCCTACTCTTCTTCCTCTCCTCCCCTTCTTCCTTTCTCTTCTTCTTTCCCTGCCACAGCTGCAGCTGCCACAACCGCAGCCGCAGCTACTTTCTTCCCTTCTCCTCTTCCTTTTCCTTCCTTTCTTCTTCTTCTCTTCTTCTCCTTCCTCCCCTTCTTCTCCCCGACGTCACCCACACCCTCTCCTCTGTTTCCTCTGCAGGAAACAGAGGTATCACAACCTCTTCCCCTGCTTCCTCTTCCTCTTCTCTTCCTCTTCTTCTTCTTCTCCTCTTCGAACGCCCCACACCTCTCCTCTGTTTCCACCTGCAGGAAACAGAGGTGCTGCAGCCCTAGCTGCTGCCACCTCTCGCTCCTCTCCCTCTTCCCTCTCTTTTCCCTCTTCTTCTCCTCTTCCCTTTTCCTCCCCAACCCCACACCTCCTCGCTGCAGCCTTGCCGCAGCTATCCTCTTCTCTTCTTCTTCTTCTTCTTCTTCTCTTCTCCCTCTTCTTCCTCTCTTCTTCTCCCCACGCCCCACAGCTTCTCGCTGCAGCCCTCGCTGCAGCCACCCCCTCTTCTTCTTCTTCTCCTTCTTCTTCTTCTCTACTCCCTCTTCTTCCTCCTCTCTTCTTTTCCCTCTTCTTCTTCTTCTTCTTCTTCTTCTTCTTCTTCTTCTCTTCTCCCTCTTCTTCCTCTCTTCTTCTACCACTCTCCTTCTTCTCCTCACGCCCCATCGCTCTCTCTGTTTCTGGAAGAAACAGAGTGCGTGGGAGGCGGTGGGATAATACCGAATTTTCGGTTTTCCCCCTTTTTTTTTCTTTTTTTTGCAACTTAGCAGTTTAGTCCTTGTAATTTCTATATTTACATATAGGTCCTCCAATTTACATATAAATCTTTATTAATAATTTTTAAAAACGAGGGATATTACACTCTCCCCCCCTTAAAAGAAAATTTAGTCCTCTAAATTGATCATAGCTCAATCGATGAAAAGATGAGGATTATGATATCTTTATTTCCTCCTCCTACTCTTAAATAGTTTCATCAATACAATACAATTACATAATTATCCACGAGTGACCGAAATATTCTCCTCCTTGATCCTCAATAGACGGTAACCCAACCTTCAATCAATTTCTAAAAATACTTGCGTACCCTGTAATTAATCGAGCAAGTCGTTACTTCAGAAAATACTCGTTTGTGATGGTCACCTAATTCAACTGTCTATAATCATTACAAAGCCTCAATGTTCCATACATTTCTTTTAACTAACACCGGAGCACCCCATGATGAAATATTAAGCCAAATAAAATCCTTATTTAACAATCCTTGTAGTTGCTTTTCCAATTCCACTTACTCAAATGATATCTTTCTGTAGAGAGGCTTAGATATTGGGATTATCCCAAGGACCAAATCAAAAGCAAAGTCACATTTGGAGGTAATCCAAGCAAGTCATCCTGGATACATTAGGCAAGGAGATAAATCATGTCCCATACTCTCAAAGTAAAAGATCGACTGATCAAATATACAAAAAGTGATCATTTGTTATATATCAATCCATACTGGTATGATAAGAAGATGGCCAATCCATACCAAGTATAATATCATAACTCCAAATCTCTAGGAGAACTAAATCAGCAAAAGTTCAAGTTCTCCAACAAAAATCAGACAAGAGGACCAGATTCAAGTTCGTTATCAAAGAATCTCCAATGATCGTATTTACATATAGCACATAATGCAGTGGTCTAGGTTGAATACCCAAGTGATAGACAGAATATTCCGAATCAAATCATAGATGGGACCCATGGTCAAACAAATATTTGCATTCTTTCATAAACGTGCATAATACCTTCGACCACTAATTCAGAAGTCTTAGAATCATATTCAGTAATAGCATACACTCTTACATGGGCTGATGATTTAGGAGGCAGTGACTCTTTCTTCTTGTTCAAAGGGAAAACTTTTATTTTATGATCCAACTTTCTACAAGCAAAATAGACTCCAATCACCCGAAAACACAAACTTGTTTTATAATTTAACTTGTAATTCACACATGATTAAGTCTTTGGTGGTGACTTTCCTTTTCAAATCCAAATGTCTTGACCCTCTTGTCATTACTTTCTGATTCATTTCCAATCATATTCTTATTGGTAAACTTGTCCTTATCATTCTTGTCACTGGTCTCCAAAAATTCTTTTCATTGTTGCCAATAATAATCAGCCTCTACTTCCAATATAAGGTGGCAAAAGAAATCTTTTGATCATCAAAACAATTTTGTACATCAAATATCTTCTCTGTTTGCATCATTCATTTTTCTACCACCAATGAAATTAGGTCCACCATGCTTCCACTGCGCCACTCTGATTCAATATCCCCGATTACCCCTTTCATCCCACTTAATTAATCAAAATCAGATGAAGTAGGAGGACTAAATGTCATCGTCATCCTAGATTCCTAAAATACATCAAAGAAAATTTCCACCAATCACTATAGTTTCATTAGACCTCAATATATTTTGCACGTCAACATATCAAATATTTCAGTAATCCTCAAACAATGCTCTGATACCACCTCTGTCACGCCCCTCAAAATATCCATGATTTTTAAAATTTTCGTCACAGACCAATCCAGGATCCAAACTAACGTTTGAGGACACTGAAAACATTCTATTCATAATCACATCCATAAAACCTGTGCAGTTTATAATCATATATCACATCACTCGATAATTCACATTTATGGCAACCCAAGCCAACTTGACAAACATGAACAACATTTATAAATCCACAAGCTAAATAAATTATACAATCAGAACTCCAACTAATCACCACAAGTTCATATCACCATAAAATTAGACTTAACATTCTGAAATTCCAAATAAGAGAGATCTTCTAACACTTTGACACAGTATATCCATTTCGGTTCATCGACAACATTTCATTACATACAAGACATACTTATACAACAATATCGTAATAACCAACCAGGCTTGCCTATTATTCTGAATAGCTATCCACTGCCTCAGCCCAAATCAAACATCTCGAAGAGTGACAAGCTGACCTGAAAGATTTATATAACAACGGAGTGAGCCAAAAACGGCTCAGCAAGTGACAAAGCATATTCAGAACAAAAGGAACGGTTTCAAACGAGTAAGGTATCATAATGCAAGGCAGAATACAAGAATTCTCAAGGATACCATCTCAATAGATACCAAATCATTCGTATCATGTTATTCAAAAACATATTTGATCCATAACGAATGGGGCATTGAGTAATTGGAACATATCAATGGCAGATAGGACATTTCAGAACATATCTGTTCATAACAAATGGAGCACAGAGTACTTGGAACATATCAATGGCAGATAGGACATTTCAGAACATATCAGTTCATAGCAAATGGAACACAGAGTAATTGGAACATATCAATGGCAGATAGGACATTTCAGAACATATCAGTTCATAGCAAATGGAGCACAGAGTAATTGGAACATATCAATGGCAGATAGGACATTTCAGAACATATCAGTTCATAGCAAATGGAGCACAGAGTAATTGGAGCATATCAATGGCATATGAAATGTTCCGGAGCATATCAACGGCATATGGAACATTTCGAAGCATATCATCAGTGAATGAAGCATTTCAGAGCATATCGAAAACAAATATCGTACAGAAGCTCAAACGTCGTCTTTGACGTTGCAATCATATCATAACTATCCAGAGCACGAACAGAAATAACTCACCAAAACTCTGGATGTCATTCAAACATATAGAGGGTGTAGTGGGATCTCAGTCAGCAATATCCCACAAAGCGGGACCCCACAAAGCGGGCAAATAGCGCATACCAGAATATCCCACAAAGCGGGACCCCACAAAGCGGGCAAATCAGCGCATACCTTTTACCATTTCTGGCAAAGGTCCAAACAATCCCACACACCAGAGTACAAAAGAACAGTTTCAACAATAAGTAGCATATATCGGAAGCACACGCGGAACAACAAACGTACATGTGCCTTTACGAGTCAATCCGAAGTAAGCAATAATCTTTCACAAGTATATTCAGATTTGAAGGGAATTGAAAGCAAGGGCACATATGGAATCCAAGCAATCACAAATAACTTAATTCAATAAGAAGATTTGATGAATTCAATGTCGAAAGGAATGAAACTGGAATAGGCACATATCGAAAGCAAATGCGGAACAATAGGATATACATGTGCCTATATGAGTCAATACGATATAGCATAAACGTTACACAACAGTTTTCAAGAATGCAATAATTTTAAGGACAAGAGCATACAAGAATTCAAAGTAGTAATATAAAGCTCAATTGAATAAGAAGGCTAAAGGATATCAATTTCCAAAGGAATGAAACCAGAATATGAGAAATCGACCAAAGCTCGATTTCTGGCAGAATACAGAAGGCACATTGAACAAATGATTCAAACTATCAATCGTGCTCCAATTTACTCAGAAATAATCATTGGATAATACTTTCAGATAAGACAGGCTTCATATGAATTGAACTGTCCAACAGAGAGAGTTACAAATAATTTGGTAAGCAAGAGTCATAGAACAAAATCTCTGTTGGCAGAATTCATAATGTCAGATTCAACAGATAACTGGGCAGGTGTTTGGATTTCAGATCTTTCAATCCATATATCAAAGAAAGGTCTACGAGTCTAGTTTCCAATGAAATCAGTTTTGAACAAATCAAAGTTTCCACAAAGTCTTATAGGCGGTTCGGTATCAAAAGATCAGAATCTCAAAAGTTGCACAGATTCGAATCGTTACATGTAAACAGGAGATATAACAAATGCAAGACTAGAACAATTCAAAGTTCCTCATAATCAAAGCAAATATAGAGATAAAAATGGCAGTGAAGAAAGATCAGGATACTTGCAATAAGACATATAAGAGCAATTATAGGAGAAACGATCAGGGAACTTGCAATAAGACATATCAGAGCAATTATAGGAGAAACGAACAGGGAACTTGCAATAGAAAGGATTGAAACAAGCGGGAAACTTGCAATAGGAAGGATCAGAAAACTTGCCTTTCAATGATTTCGATCCGAAGATCCAAAGAAGGTGCCAGCCCAAATCCTTCTACTTTTTCTCCGTGTCCTCTCTCTGTTTCGTTTTTGTGCTCCCGTTTTCTTCCTTTCTTCGCAACTACATCACGTGTCGAACATCGAGGCACAGTCACCTGCTCTCTCTTACTCTCATTCCTTCTTTTTTTCTTTCCCAAACGCAGCTGCCACAGCCGCCGTCGCTGCCGCTGCCACAATCGCAGCCACGACCGCAACTGCGGTCACAACCGCAGCCCCCTTCCACTGCACTATTTCCTTCTTCCCTTCTCTCGTTCCTACTCTTTCTCTTTCCCAAAAGCAGCTACTGCAGCTACTGCAGCCACCACCGCTGCCGCAGCTACCGCAGCCAACGTTGCAGCCGCAGCCGGAGTCGCCGCCACGGCCGCAGCCACCACACTCGCAGCCTCTTCTTCCTCTCCTTCCCTTCTTCCTTTCTCTTCTTCTTCCTTTCCTTCTCTTCTTTCCCAGCTGCATGCTGCAGTCGCAGCCTCAGCCACGGCCACAGCCTTTTCTTCCTCCCCTGCTCATCTTCCTCTCCTTCTTCTCTTCCAACTGCAGCTGCCATCGCCGCAGCCGCAGCCCCTTCTCTTCTTCCTCTCCTTCCCTTCTTCCTTTCTCTTCTTCTTCCTTTCCTTCTCTTCTTTCCCAGCTGCATGCTGCAGTCGCAGCCTCAGCCACGGCCACAGCCTTTTCTTCCTCCCCTGCTCATCTTCCTCTCCTTCTTCTCTTCCAACTGCAGCTGCCATCGCCGCAGCCGCAGCCCCTACTCTTCTTCCTCTCCTCCCCTTCTTCCTTTCTCTTCTTCTTTCCCTGCCACAGCTGCAGCTGCCACAACCGCAGCCGCAGCTACTTTCTTCCCTTCTCCTCTTCCTTTTCCTTCCTTTCTTCTTCTTCTCTTCTTCTCCTTCCTCCCCTTCTTCTCCCCGACGTCACCCACACCCTCTCCTCTGTTTCCTCTGCAGGAAACAGAGGTATCACAACCTCTTCCCCTGCTTCCTCTTCCTCTTCTCTTCCTCTTCTTCTTCTTCTCCTCTTCGAACGCCCCACACCTCTCCTCTGTTTCCACCTGCAGGAAACAGAGGTGCTGCAGCCCTAGCTGCTGCCACCTCTCGCTCCTCTCCCTCTTCCCTCTCTTTTCCCTCTTCTTCTCCTCTTCCCTTTTCCTCCCCAACCCCACACCTCCTCGCTGCAGCCTTGCCGCAGCTATCCTCTTCTCTTCTTCTTCTTCTTCTTCTTCTCTTCTCCCTCTTCTTCCTCTCTTCTTCTCCCCACGCCCCACAGCTTCTCGCTGCAGCCCTCGCTGCAGCCACCCCCTCTTCTTCTTCTTCTCCTTCTTCTTCTTCTCTACTCCCTCTTCTTCCTCCTCTCTTCTTTTCCCTCTTCTTCTTCTTCTTCTTCTTCTTCTTCTTCTTCTTCTCTTCTCCCTCTTCTTCCTCTCTTCTTCTACCACTCTCCTTCTTCTCCTCACGCCCCATCGCTCTCTCTGTTTCTGGAAGAAACAGAGTGCGTGGGAGGCGGTGGGATAATACCGAATTTTCGGTTTTCCCCCTTTTTTTTTCTTTTTTTTGCAACTTAGCAGTTTAGTCCTTGTAATTTCTATATTTACATATAGGTCCTCCAATTTACATATAAATCTTTATTAATAATTTTTAAAAACGAGGGATATTACACTCTCCCCCCCTTAAAAGAAAATTTAGTCCTCTAAATTGATCATAGCTCAATCGATGAAAAGATGAGGATTATGATATCTTTATTTCCTCCTCCTACTCTTAAATAGTTTCATCAATACAATACAATTACATAATTATCCACGAGTGACCGAAATATTCTCCTCCTTGATCCTCAATAGACGGTAACCCAACCTTCAATCAATTTCTAAAAATACTTGCGTACCCTGTAATTAATCGAGCAAGTCGTTACTTCAGAAAATACTCGTTTGTGATGGTCACCTAATTCAACTGTCTATAATCATTACAAAGCCTCAATGTTCCATACATTTCTTTTAACTAACACCGGAGCACCCCATGATGAAATATTAAGCCAAATAAAATCCTTATTTAACAATCCTTGTAGTTGCTTTTCCAATTCCACTTACTCAAATGATATCTTTCTGTAGAGAGGCTTAGATATTGGGATTATCCCAAGGACCAAATCAAAAGCAAAGTCACATTTGGAGGTAATCCAAGCAAGTCATCCTGGATACATTAGGCAAGGAGATAAATCATGTCCCATACTCTCAAAGTAAAAGATCGACTGATCAAATATACAAAAAGTGATCATTTGTTATATATCAATCCATACTGGTATGATAAGAAGATGGCCAATCCATACCAAGTATAATATCATAACTCCAAATCTCTAGGAGAACTAAATCAGCAAAAGTTCAAGTTCTCCAACAAAAATCAGACAAGAGGACCAGATTCAAGTTCGTTATCAAAGAATCTCCAATGATCGTATTTACATATAGCACATAATGCAGTGGTCTAGGTTGAATACCCAAGTGATAGACAGAATATTCCGAATCAAATCATAGATGGGACCCATGGTCAAACAAATATTTGCATTCTTTCATAAACGTGCATAATACCTTCGACCACTAATTCAGAAGTCTTAGAATCATATTCAGTAATAGCATACACTCTTACATGGGCTGATGATTTAGGAGGCAGTGACTCTTTCTTCTTGTTCAAAGGGAAAACTTTTATTTTATGATCCAACTTTCTACAAGCAAAATAGACTCCAATCACCCGAAAACACAAACTTGTTTTATAATTTAACTTGTAATTCACACATGATTAAGTCTTTGGTGGTGACTTTCCTTTTCAAATCCAAATGTCTTGACCCTCTTGTCATTACTTTCTGATTCATTTCCAATCATATTCTTATTGGTAAACTTGTCCTTATCATTCTTGTCACTGGTCTCCAAAAATTCTTTTCATTGTTGCCAATAATAATCAGCCTCTACTTCCAATATAAGGTGGCAAAAGAAATCTTTTGATCATCAAAACAATTTTGTACATCAAATATCTTCTCTGTTTGCATCATTCATTTTTCTACCACCAATGAAATTAGGTCCACCATGCTTCCACTGCGCCACTCTGATTCAATATCCCCGATTACCCCTTTCATCCCACTTAATTAATCAAAATCAGATGAAGTAGGAGGACTAAATGTCATCGTCATCCTAGATTCCTAAAATACATCAAAGAAAATTTCCACCAATCACTATAGTTTCATTAGACCTCAATATATTTTGCACGTCAACATATCAAATATTTCAGTAATCCTCAAACAATGCTCTGATACCACCTCTGTCACGCCCCTCAAAATATCCATGATTTTTAAAATTTTCGTCACAGACCAATCCAGGATCCAAACTAACGTTTGAGGACACTGAAAACATTCTATTCATAATCACATCCATAAAACCTGTGCAGTTTATAATCATATATCACATCACTCGATAATTCACATTTATGGCAACCCAAGCCAACTTGACAAACATGAACAACATTTATAAATCCACAAGCTAAATAAATTATACAATCAGAACTCCAACTAATCACCACAAGTTCATATCACCATAAAATTAGACTTAACATTCTGAAATTCCAAATAAGAGAGATCTTCTAACACTTTGACACAGTATATCCATTTCGGTTCATCGACAACATTTCATTACATACAAGACATACTTATACAACAATATCGTAATAACCAACCAGGCTTGCCTATTATTCTGAATAGCTATCCACTGCCTCAGCCCAAATCAAACATCTCGAAGAGTGACAAGCTGACCTGAAAGATTTATATAACAACGGAGTGAGCCAGAAACGGCTCAGCAAGTGACAAAGCATATTCAGAACAAAAGGAACGGTTTCAAACGAGTAAGGTATCATAATGCAAGGCAGAATACAAGAATTCTCAAGGATACCATCTCAATAGATACCAAATCATTCGTATCATGTTATTCAAAAACATATTTGATCCATAACGAATGGGGCATTGAGTAATTGGAACATATCAATGGCAGATAGGACATTTCAGAACATATCTGTTCATAACAAATGGAGCACAGAGTACTTGGAACATATCAATGGCAGATAGGACATTTCAGAACATATCAGTTCATAGCAAATGGAACACAGAGTAATTGGAACATATCAATGGCAGATAGGACATTTCAGAACATATCAGTTCATAGCAAATGGAGCACAGAGTAATTGGAACATATCAATGGCAGATAGGACATTTCAGAACATATCAGTTCATAGCAAATGGAGCACAGAGTAATTGGAGCATATCAATGGCATATGAAATGTTCCGGAGCATATCAACGGCATATGGAACATTTCGAAGCATATCATCAGTGAATGAAGCATTTCAGAGCATATCGAAAACAAATATCGTACAGAAGCTCAAACGTCGTCTTTGACGTTGCAATCATATCATAACTATCCAGAGCACGAACAGAAATAACTCACCAAAACTCTGGATGTCATTCAAACATATAGAGGGTGTAGTGGGATCTCAGTCAGCAATATCCCACAAAGCGGGACCCCACAAAGCGGGCAAATAGCGCATACCAGAATATCCCACAAAGCGGGACCCCACAAAGCGGGCAAATCAGCGCATACCTTTTACCATTTCTGGCAAAGGTCCAAACAATCCCACACACCAGAGTACAAAAGGACAGTTTCAACAATAAGTAGCATATATCGGAAGCACACGCGGAACAACAAACGTACATGTGCCTTTACGAGTCAATCCGAAGTAAGCAATAATCTTTCACAAGTATATTTAGATTTGAAGGGAATTGAAAGCAAGGGCACATATGGAATCCAAGCAATCACAAATAACTTAATTCAATAAGAAGATTTGATGAATTCAATGTCGAAAGGAATGAAACTGGAATAGGCACATATCGAAAGCAAATGCGGAACAATAGGATATACATGTGCCTATATGAGTCAATACGATATAGCATAAACGTTACACAACAGTTTTCAAGAATACAATAATTTTAAGGACAAGAGCATACAAGAATTCAAAGTAGTAATATAAAGCTCAATTGAATAAGAAGGCTAAAGGATATCAATTTCCAAAGGAATGAAACCAGAATATGAGAAATCGACCAAAGCTCGATTTCTGGCAGAATACAGAAGGCACATTGAACAAATGATTCAAACTATCAATCGTGCTCCAATTTACTCAGAAATAATCATTGGATAATACTTTCAGATAAGACAGGCTTCATATGAATTGAATTGTCCAACAGAGAGAGTTACAAATAATTTGGTAAGCAAGAGTCATAGAACAAAATCTCTGTTGGCAGAATTCATAATGTCAGATTCAATAGATAACTGGGCAGGTGTTTGGATTTCAGATCTTTCAATCCATATATCAAAGAAAGGTCTACGAGTCTAGTTTCCAATGAAATCAGTTTTGAACAAATCAAAGTTTCCACAAAGTCTTATAGGCGGTTCGGTATCAAAAGATCAGAATCTCAAAAGTTGCACAGATTCGAATCGTTACATGTAAACAGGAGATATAACAAATGCAAGACTAGAACAATTCAAAGTTCCTCATAATCAAAGCAAATATAGAGATAAAAATGGCAGTGAAGAAAGATCAGGATACTTGCAATAAGACATATAAGAGCAATTATAGGAGAAACGATCAGGGAACTTGCAATAAGACATATCAGAGCAATTATAGGAGAAACGAACAGGGAACTTGCAATAGAAAGGATTGAAACAAGCGGGAAACTTGCAATAGGAAGGATCAGAAAACTTGCCTTTCAATGATTTCGATCCGAAGATCCAAAGAAGGTGCCAGCCCAAATCCTTCTACTTTTTCTCCGTGTCCTCTCTCTGTTTCGTTTTTGTGCTCCCGTTTTCTTCCTTTCTTCGCAACTACATCACGTGTCGAACATCGAGGCACAGTCACCTGCTCTCTCTTACTCTCATTCCTTCTTTTTTTCTTTCCCAAACGCAGCTGCCACAGCCGCCGTCGCTGCCGCTGCCACAATCGCAGCCACGACCGCAACTGCGGTCACAACCGCAGCCCCCTTCCACTGCACTATTTCCTTCTTCCCTTCTCTCGTTCCTACTCTTTCTCTTTCCCAAAAGCAGCTACTGCAGCTACTGCAGCCACCACCGCTGCCGCAGCTACCGCAGCCAACGTTGCAGCCGCAGCCGGAGTCGCCGCCACGGCCGCAGCCACCACACTCGCAGCCTCTTCTTCCTCTCCTTCCCTTCTTCCTTTCTCTTCTTCTTCCTTTCCTTCTCTTCTTTCCCAGCTGCATGCTGCAGTCGCAGCCTCAGCCACGGCCACAGCCTTTTCTTCCTCCCCTGCTCATCTTCCTCTCCTTCTTCTCTTCCAACTGCAGCTGCCATCGCCGCAGCCGCAGCCCCTTCTCTTCTTCCTCTCCTTCCCTTCTTCCTTTCTCTTCTTCTTCCTTTCCTTCTCTTCTTTCCCAGCTGCATGCTGCAGTCGCAGCCTCAGCCACGGCCACAGCCTTTTCTTCCTCCCCTGCTCATCTTCCTCTCCTTCTTCTCTTCCAACTGCAGCTGCCATCGCCGCAGCCGCAGCCCCTACTCTTCTTCCTCTCCTCCCCTTCTTCCTTTCTCTTCTTCTTTCCCTGCCACAGCTGCAGCTGCCACAACCGCAGCCGCAGCTACTTTCTTCCCTTCTCCTCTTCCTTTTCCTTCCTTTCTTCTTCTTCTCTTCTTCTCCTTCCTCCCCTTCTTCTCCCCGACGTCACCCACACCCTCTCCTCTGTTTCCTCTGCAGGAAACAGAGGTATCACAACCTCTTCCCCTGCTTCCTCTTCCTCTTCTCTTCCTCTTCTTCTTCTTCTCCTCTTCGAACGCCCCACACCTCTCCTCTGTTTCCACCTGCAGGAAACAGAGGTGCTGCAGCCCTAGCTGCTGCCACCTCTCGCTCCTCTCCCTCTTCCCTCTCTTTTCCCTCTTCTTCTCCTCTTCCCTTTTCCTCCCCAACCCCACACCTCCTCGCTGCAGCCTTGCCGCAGCTATCCTCTTCTCTTCTTCTTCTTCTTCTTCTTCTCTTCTCCCTCTTCTTCCTCTCTTCTTCTCCCCACGCCCCACAGCTTCTCGCTGCAGCCCTCGCTGCAGCCACCCCCTCTTCTTCTTCTTCTCCTTCTTCTTCTTCTCTACTCCCTCTTCTTCCTCCTCTCTTCTTTTCCCTCTTCTTCTTCTTCTTCTTCTTCTTCTTCTTCTCTTCTCCCTCTTCTTCCTCTCTTCTTCTACCACTCTCCTTCTTCTCCTCACGCCCCATCGCTCTCTCTGTTTCTGGAAGAAACAGAGTGCGTGGGAGGCGGTGGGATAATACCGAATTTTCGGTTTTCCCCCTTTTTTTTTCTTTTTTTTGCAACTTAGCAGTTTAGTCCTTGTAATTTCTATATTTACATATAGGTCCTCCAATTTACATATAAATCTTTATTAATAATTTTTAAAAACGAGGGATATTACAGGTTAACATGATAGATACCTCTTCTTTTCATATTGTCTATTGTAGGTAGTTTATTGAGAAGGGCCTGCCATGTACATAAGGAGTGTCTTTGTGATCCCGGTCGATCCCATGTCCAACTGCTTAGGACCCACTTGTTATTTCTTTGCCTAATTTGATTCCATGCGGATGTGGCACTAAATTTGCCATTGTCATGAGGCCAAATAAGTATATCTGAAGAGTTGTTCCTGATTGGAATAGCTATGATAGTCGGCCAAAGTGATAACATTTCGAGAGAAATAGGATTAGGGAGACACCAGGTACCGTTAGCAATGAACTCGGAAACCTTCCAATCTTTGGGAGCCCCAAGATCTTTTCGTATTCTGTCGTCATATAATTGAAATATACTATTCCCATTCACCCAAGGATCGTACCACCTTTTAAGATAAGGGTAAATAATAGATAACCCAGTCCAAAAGAGAATTCCATTGCCGGGATTTGAACCTGGGTCGCCTGGGTGAAAGCCAGGTATCCTAACCGGACTAGACCACAATTGCCTTATCCCAATTTCAGATCTGGGGCGACGACACTGTAGCGGCGGCGGCGACACTGCAGCGGCGACCAGATCTAGGGCGACGGTACTATAGCGGCGGCGACACTACAGCGGCGACCAGATCTAGGGCGACGTACTGTAGCGCCGACGACACTACAGCGGCGACCAGATCTGGGTCGACGTTACTGTAGCGGCGACGACACTGCAGCGGCGACCAGATCTAGGGCGACACGACCAGATCTGGGGCGACGACACTGTAGCGGCGGCGACACTGTAGCGGCAGCGGCGACACTGCAGCGGCGACCAGATCTAGGGCGACACAACCAGATCTAGATCTAGGTCGACGTACTGTAGCGGCGACGACACTGCAGCGGCGACCAGATCTAGGTCGACGGACTGTAGCGGCGACGATACTGCAGCGGCGACCAGATCAAGGGCGACGGTACTGTAGCGGCGGCGACACTGCAGCGGCGACCAGATCCAGATCTAGGTCGACGTACTGTAGCGCCGACGACACTACTGCGCGACCAGATCTGGTTCGACGGTACTGTAGCGGCGACGACACTGCAGAGCGACGGTACTGTAGCGACGATCTGAAATTCTGCAGCGGTGACTTTTCCCTATGGTGACGATTCTGTAGCGGTGACCAGAAGAGGGATCAAACATGGCATCGACGGCCCCTAGGGCTGGCGACGGTGGCGGGAGGGTTGAAACGATGGCAAGACTCCCTACCGTTATCCCTCAAGTTGCTCCTCCACCATATCCTCTCCAGAGAGAAACTCCTTCGATGAAGCAGCATCGAAGCAGGTCGCGCTCTAGATCGCGGCAGCCTGCTCTAATTTCCAATAACCCTCGGCCTTGGACTAGCCTATTCAAGGCTCCGGTTGGAAGTCCAGATCTAAGCTTGGAATTCATTACGCCAGAAGTTCAGGCTGATAAGAAGATTGCTGTATACGAGACTGCTGATTCAGCAGAGCTTATTGAGACATGGTCAATGGCGATTGTTGGCTATGTGGTAGGTCTCAAAACATCTTATTTCCCATTATCCTCATTTATCAAAACTCGATGGGGAATATCGTCATTTGATCTTCATATGCTGGAGAACGGATTCTTTGTTTGCAAGCTATACTCTGAAGAAGATTTGCAACGAATCCTCGAAGGATTCTAGACTATCCGCGGTCATCCAATGATTTTACGACGTTGGTCTCCTGATGTCCGTTTGGAGTTAGATAGCCTACAGTCTATTCCATTATGGGTATCCTTTCAAGGACTGCCTCTACATCTTTGGAGTCGACGTTTTATTGCAAAGTTATGCAGCACTCTGGGACAGCCACTCTACATCGACAAAGCAACAGCAGCTCAGACGAGATTAGCATTTGCACGAGCATGTGTGCTAGTTTCTTCCGATGAAGATCTTCCTAATGAAGTTTTCTATCGTGATCTTGACGGGAACACTCGGAAGGTACATGTCTCATATTCCTGGAAGCCACAACGATGTCAGCGTTGCTTATCTTTTGGTCATGCAAATGGAGCTTGTCAGCAAACCCCACAACCAACCACAAAGGTCTATCGACCACGTCAAGCACCTCAGCAACAAAGTGATTCTTCTCTAATGGCAGTAGCACCGATGGTGGCGAAAACTATTGAGCATTCCGACTCGCAAGGAAAGCACCGCGGACAGAAGGACAATTCCAAAACTTTATCTCTTCCTATAATGTCAGAGCCTTCCACAACAGAGGTTTCCCATGGTACTAATGGACAGGAGAAACATAAGTCAGGAACTTCATCTCTTCTAATATCATCGGATCCATCCACAATAGCTCAACGAACTCAGGCCCAAGCAAATCTCGCCAGCAACGATATTCTTCCTCAACAAACTCAGGCCACAACAAACATCGCCAACAAGGATATTCCGACTCAACAAACTCATGCCCCAACAAACCTCTCTAGCCACGCTGCTCCAACAAGTACTATCCAGGATATTGTGCTGCAACAATCTTATCGAGCTTCAACAAACCCTGCCAATCAAGACCACATGATTCAAGGTACTTTAAAGTTTAAAAATCTGCAAGCTGTAGATGAAGTGGATAAATATAGGAATAAAGCCATAAAAGGTAAGGATATTGTGCGGGAGGAAAATACAAAACCGAAGGATAAGAAAAAGGATGGTACAATCTATCCAAAGTCGTAGGATGAATACCTTACTACTTTTTCATTTGTTTATTACTAATGAAGATAACATGCTGGAATGTTCGCGGACTTAATAAGTCGGAGAAATGTCGGGAGCTCAACAGAATAATCAAGTCTGCCGCATGTGATATTGTTATTCTAGTGGAAACGAAAATTAAACAATCGCGCGTTCAAGCTCAAAAGAATTTAATATGGCCGGACGCAGAACTGTTTACCAATGACTCAAATGAAACTTTTGGTAGAATATGGGTCTTATGGAATCCTAACTCTATTAATGCTTGGTTTATTTCTGCTACTGATCAATTCATTCATCTTAAGGTAGAGGATAAAAAGAATGGCTGTCAATTCAATTTCACTGGTATATATGCTTCAAACAGTATGCAAGAAAGAAATACTGGTATATATGCTTCAATTATATGGCGACAGAATACGAAAAGATCTTGGGGCTCCCAAAGATTGGAAGGTTTCCGAGTTCATCGCTAACGGTACTTGGTGTCTCCCTAATCCTATTTCTCCTGAAATGTTATCACTTTGGCCGACTATCATAGCTATTCGAATCAGGAACAACTCTTCAGATATACTTAATTGGCCTCTTGACAATGGTAAATTTAGTGCCACATCCGCATGGAATCAAATTAGGCAAAGAAATAACAAGTGGGTCCCAAGCAGTTGGACATGGGATCGACCGGGATCACAAAGACACTCCTTATGTACATGGCAGGCCCTTCTCAATAAACTACCTACAATAGACAATATGAAAAGAAGAGGTATCTATCATGTTAACCGATGCTCCCTTTGTTTGCAACAAGAAGAAACTGTTGACCACCTCTATTTTGCTTGTGATTATACAAAATGGATATGGAAGGAGATTCTCCAGCGATTTGAACTCAATAGACTGCCGCAACCAAACTTGCACCAAGAACTAGGCGACCTTATGCAATGTTTCTCAAGAAAAGGGCCTCTTACACAATTGGCAAAGGTTATTTTCAGATGTGCTATTTGGTGGATGTGGAAGGAGAGATGTAATAGAATCTTTGAATGTCAACACACAAACAATGCTCAGCTCTTGAAAGAGATTATTAGAGACTCAAGATTCTGTATGGAGCATGAACTCAAAACCGAGCACTTCACCCGAAGAGAAAAAGATATTTTTATCAAATTTAATTTTGCTATTAGCTAAGGATCTTGGGAATGATGCCAAATAATGTACCCACAGGTAGTTATAGTCTACAGCATGTGTAGTCATAACTATCGCATTAGCACTCTATGAGTTACTTGGCTTTGTCTATGACTTGTATAGATAAAGCTATTTGTAGAAACTTTACACATAATGAATTTTACTTTTACTTACCAAAAAAAAGAAAGAAATACTCTTTGGTCTGACCTGACTAATATTGTAAATGGCTGTCTCAATGTACCTTGGATTGTTCTTGGAGACTTTAATACTGTTCGGTACACAAATGAAAAAGTGGGGGGTAGACAACTTTCAGAAAGTCAGCTTCAAAGTTTTAATGATTACATTGACACTGCAGCATTGTTTGATATGAAATCTGTGGGTAATTGGCTCTCCTGGAGTAATCAAGGTGCTGCTAACAGAAAAATAATGGCTCGACTTGGTAGGTGTTTGATTAACCATGAATGGTTAACAGTTTACCCAGATTCACTTCTTGAGTATGGTGCTCCTTTGTTTTCTGACCATTCTTTAATGTATATACACGCAGAAAAAGCGACACCAAGAGGCAAGAAACCGTTTAGATTCTTTAACATGTGGAGTACTCATCCTCAATTTCTTGATGTTATCAGATCTGCTTGAAATGTTAATGTGCATGGATCTCCCCCTTACATCTTATGTCAAAAGCTCAAAGCCTGTAAAGCAGCACTAAAGGAGTGGAATACAAATACCTTTGGCAATATTACCACCAGAGTTCAATTTTGCAGAAAGGAACTAATGTCATTGCAACATGAGCTGCAACTTCAGCCAAATGATGAAAATATTATCTACAAAGAGACGGAAGCCAGAAATAACTTCATGCAAGCCTTAAAACAGGAGGAAAGTTTTGCAAAGCAGAAGTCTCGACAGCATTGGCTTACACTAGGGGATTCCAATACTAAATTTTTCTATGCTTCAATTGCTACTCGAAGGGCTGTTAACCGTATCAGCAAATGCAGAGACAAAGATGATAATCTTATTGAGAATTTAGATGAGGTTAAAGCACACACAGAGCAATTTTTTTATTCCTTACTCAATCAAGCTGGGAAACCTAATAACATTCATGTGGAGCCGACTAGAAAACTTGATTCGGAAGCTATTTCAATCCTCAATGCCCCAATTACAGATGACGAAATTGTATGTGTTGTCTTTAAGTCACCAAAGCACAAAAGCCCAGGTCCAGATGGATTTCCAGCTGAATTTTACCAAACTGCTTGGTCTATTATTGGAAATGATGTGATCAAAGCTTGCCAACATTTTTTCTCTTCAGGTCATATTCTTAGAGAGATGAATTGCACTTTTATTTCTTTAATTCCGAAGAATGCAGGGGCTGATTCACTAGAGAACTATCGACCCATATCATTATGCAACTTTATATATAAGATCATCTCCAAAGTATTGGCAAATAGAATGCAAAAGGTATTACACAAGATCATTAGCCCAAATCAAGCTGCTTTCATCAAAGGGAGAAGTATATATCATAACATTTTGCTTGCTAATGACTTGGTCAAAGATTTGCATTCAAAAGCAAGAGGGACAAAAATCTGCATTAAAGCTGATCTAAGGAAAGCCTTTGATTCAGTTAATAGGAAATTTATCTATAAGATACTCCTTGATATGAACTTCCCACAGCAATGGATTAATTGGATTCAATCTTGCCTAGAAACTCCAAAGTTTTCGATACTCTTTAATGGCTCACCTATTGGTTTTTTTGGGAGCACGAATGGCATCCGACAAGGTGATCCACTCTCTCCGTATCTCTTTACTATTGCGATGGAAGGACTTAGTTGTATGTTGGAACACACAGTCTTAAATGGCAGCATTAAGGCACCCAGTGCTGGTTCTGTTCATATATCACATATAACATTTGCAGATGACTTACTTATCTTTCTCCAAAATGAACCAACTTCAGTAAAGAACCTGGCTACCATTATTAATGACTTTGGTATGGTTTCTGGACTTCAGTTAAATCATGCGAAAAGTAAAGTATATATGAGCCCTTACGTTGAGGATAAGGTCTTTATTTCACAAACTTTGGGGGTTAGTGAAGGAAGCTTGCCAGTTCCTTATTTGGGTCTCCCGCTCATATCCACAGGCATTCACAAAACCCACTGTCAACCTATCTTGCAAAAAATAAAGAATAGAATTTCTTCTTGGAAAAATAGGTTTCTATCAAAAGCAGGACGACTCGAACTCATCCGTTCGGTATTGCACTCCTACTCTATATATTGGTGTAATGCATTTCTTCTACCTGCTGGACTTCTCTGGAATGGCACAAATGATAAGGCAATGCATATGGTAAATTGGGATAGCATTTGCAAACCGAAAGATGAAGGGGGTCTAAATTTGAGAAATACTAGAGATTGGAATCAAGCATGTTTGGTACAGCAATTGTGGGATCTTTTGCAAAACAAATGTTCCTTATGGTCACATTGGGTTTCTGCTAAGTATCTCTCAAAGGAATCAATATGGGAAATTTCAACAAGAACATACCACTCTGCAGCTTCGAAAGGAATTTTAAAGGCAAGGAATTGGCTAATCAAACACATTTCGTATGCAATCTCTTCTGGAACTAGTACTAATATGTGGTACGATCCTTGGGTGAATGGGAAGAGTATATTTCAATTATATGGCGACAGAATACGAAAAGATCTTGGGGCTCCCAAAGATTGGAAGGTTTCCGAGTTCATCGCTAACGGTACTTGGTGTCTCCCTAATCCTATTTCTCCTGAAATGTTATCACTTTGGCCGACTATCATAGCTATTCGAATCAGGAACAACTCTTCAGATATACTTATTTGGCCTCATGACAATGGTAAATTTAGTGCCACATCCGCATGGAATCAAATTAGGCAAAGAAATAACAAGTGGGTCCCAAGCAGTTGGACATGGGATCGACCGGGATCACAAAGACACTCCTTATGTACATGGCAGGCCCTTCTCAATAAACTACCTACAATAGACAATATGAAAAGAAGAGGTATCTATCATGTTAACCGATGCTCCCTTTGTTTGCAACAAGAAGAAACTGTTGACCACCTCTATTTTGCTTGTGATTATACAAAATGGATATGGAAGGAGATTCTCCAGCGATTTGAACTCAATAGACTGCCGCAACCAAACTTGCACCAAGAACTAGGCGACCTTATGCAATGTTTCTCAAGAAAAGGGCCTCTTACACAACTGGCAAAGGTTATTTTCAGATGTGCTATTTGGTGGATGTGGAAGGAGAGATGTAATAGAATCTTTGAATGTCAACACACAAACAATGCTCAGCTCTTGAAAGAGATTATTAGAGACTCAAGATTCTGTATGGAGCATGAACTCAAAACCGAGCACTTCACCCGAAGAGAAAAAGATATTTTTATCAAATTTAATTTTGCTATTAGCTAAGGATCTTGGGAATGATGCCAAATAATGTACCCACAGGTAGTTATAGTCTACAGCATGTGTAGTCATAACTATCGCATTAGCACTCTATGAGTTACTTGGCTTTGTCTATGACTTGTATAGATAAAGCTATTTGTAGAACTTTACACATAATGAATTTTACTTTTACTTACCAAAAAAAAAGGATCGTACCACATATTAGTACTAGTTCCAGAAGAAGAGATTGTATAAGAAATATGTTTGATTAGCCAATTCCTTGCCTTTAAAATTCCTTTCCAAGCTACAGAGTGGTATGTTCTTGTTGAAATTTCCCAGATTGATTCCTTTGAAAGATACCTAGCAGAAACCCATTGTGACCATAAGGAACATTTGTTTTGCAAAAGATCCCATAGTTGTTGTACCAGGCATGCTTGATTCCAATCTCTAGTATTTCTCAAGTTTAGCCCCCCTTCATCTTTCGGTTTGCAAATGCTATCCCAATTTACCATATGCATTGCCTTGTCATTTGTGTCATTCCAGAAGAAGTTCATTAATAACCGTTCAATATCTTGGTGAAGTCCAGTAGGCAGAAGAAATGCATTACATCAATATATAGAGTGGGAGTGCAATACAAAACGGATGAGTTCGAGTCGTCCTGCTTCTGATAGAAGCCTATTTTTCCAAGAAGAAATTATATTCTTTATTTTTTGCAGGATAGGCTGACAGTGGGTTTTGTGAATGCCTGTGGATATGAGCGATGATGGGGATAACATCATATCTAAGTTCGAGGTGTTGGAGGAGGAAGTCGAGGAGGACATCATGACACTTTAAACTAGGTAGCTAGGAAGCCTTTAGAGTTTGTTTGCAGAGTCTTTGGCTACAAGGTCGTGTGAGAAATCCTTGAAGATGATGTTCCACCTTCCTAGCCATCCCTTCAAATCTAGAACGCTTCATTTAGGACACAATGCCATTAGCATAGCCTGAGATGCTTGGCACTATCCTTGGGCCCTAGTGGTTAGATGGATCATTATCATGATTGTAACGGAATCCACTACGATCTACATAATGGCCATGTGTTAATAAGTCATTTCGCCATGATCGTGCTTTGTTGTAGGTAGGTACGACATGTGCAATTATATCCGGATTTACTCATACTCTCACTCATCAATAGGATGGCGTGCCCCGTATGTACATCTGTAACACCCTACACATAGTACCAGTTCCCTACATGCATGACTATTTCTATTTTCATTATTTCTATTAGTGTATAGTGAAAAGTAGGCAATCTTAAAATTAAAATATGTTAACTTACAAAACATAATGATAGGGTTTCCCTTGTACATATTATTTTTTATACCTGTATATAATTATAATATCTCACCAAAGAAAAGCACAAACATATATCCAAAATTTATATACACAAAATACTCAGATCATCATCCATATCTATGCTGGCATGGGCTTGTATATGCCCATTTCTCTACCAATCACTTGGGTGAGATATTAGTATCTTTACCCACAAAATAAGGCTTTAACGAGTAATCACTCAGTAAGTATAAGTGTTTATAGCTTTATTCAGGTGGGCATGCATCATGTAATGTATACAATATTTTAAAATCATTAGCATAAGACATTTAATGGTAGACACATCATCCTAGGACTTCTTTAGGAATCATAATAATATATGCATAATAAAAAAGTAAAATTCTATATTGAAATAATTCAAAATACTTGGATGCATATGTAGGAAACATAGCATATTCATATACTTCTATACCATATATCATGACATATACGTGCACTCTCAAACATAACGTCATTATAATATATACATGTACCCTTACACCGTATGTTAGAATATATATGTGCACTCTATACTTCATATCATAATACATACATACATACATACATATATATATATATATATATATATATATATATATATATATATATATATATATATATATATATATATATATATATATATCCTTAAATCATATGTCATAATATATACTTGTATTCTCACATCGAATATCATGGTATACACGTGTACTCTTACACCACACATCATAATATATATATTGTTGAATCTCGTATTTTAATGATGAAACCAATTGATATGTGTTTATTGTTGAATCTCGGATTTTGATTATATAATCAATTGGTGGGTTAATTGATCAATTCCTTACTCAATCAAGCTGGGAAACCTAATAACATTCATGTGGAGCCGACTAGAAAACTTGATTCGGAAGCTATTTCAATCCTCAATGCCCCAATTACAGATGACGAAATTGTACGTGTTGTCTTTAAGTCACCAAAGCACAAAAGCCCAGGTCCAGATGGATTTCCAGCTGAATTTTACCAAACTGCTTGGTCTATTATTGGAAATGATGTGATCAAGGCTTGCCAACATTTCTTCTCTTCAGGTCATATTCTTAGAGAGATGAATTGCACTTTTATTTCTTTAATTCCGAAGAATGCAGGGGCTGATTCACTAGAGAACTATCGACTCATATCATTATGCAACTTTGTTTACAAGATCATCTCCAAAGTATTGGCAAATAGAATGCAAAAGGTAATACACAAGATTATTAGCCCAAATCAAGCTGCTTTCATCAAAGGGAGAAGTATACATCATAACATTTTGCTTGCTAATGACTTGGTCAAAGATTTGCATTCAAAAGCAAGAGGGACAAAAATCTGTTTTAAAGCTGATTTACGGAAAGCCTTTGATTCAGTTAATAAGAAGTTTATCTATAAGATGCTCCTCGATATGAACTTCCCATAGCAATGGGTTAATTGGATTCAATCTTGCCTGGAAATTCCAAAGTTTTCGATACTCTTTAATGGCTCACCTATTGGTTTTTTTGGGAGCACGAATGGCATCCGACAAGGTGATCCACTATCTCCGTATCTTTTTACTATTGCGATGGAAGGACTTAGCTGTATGTTAGAACACGCAGTCTTAAATGGCAGCATTAAGGTACCCATTGCTGGTTCTATTCATATATCACATATAACATTTGCAGATGACTTACTTATCTTTCTCCAAAATGAACCAACTTCAGTAAAGAACCTGGCTACTATTATGAATGACTTTGGTATGGTTTCTGGACTTCAGTTAAATCATACGAAAAGTAAAGTATATATGAGCCCTTACGTTGAGGATAAGGTCTTTATTGTGCAAACTTTGGGGGTTAGTGAGGGAAGCTTGCCAGTTCCTTATTTGGGTCTCCCGCTCAAATCCACAAGCATTCACAAAACCCATTGTCAGCCTATCTTGCAAAAAATAAAGAATAGAATTTCTTCTTGGAAAAATAGGTTTCTATCAAAAGTAGGACGACTCGAACTCATCCGTTCGGTATTGCACTCCTACTCTATATATTGGTGTAATGCATTTCTTCTGCCTGCTGGACTTCTCCATGATATTGAACGGTTATTAATGAACTTCTTCGGGAATGGCACAAATGATAAGGCAATGCATATGGTAAATTGGGATAGCATTTGCAAACCGAAAGATGAAGGGGGGCTAAACTTGAGAAATATTAGAGATTGGAATCAAGCTTGTCTGGTACAGCAATTGTGGGATCTTTTGCAAAACAAATGTTCCTTATGGTCACATTGGGTTTCTACTACGTATCTTTCAAAGGAATCAATCTGGGAAATTTTAACAAGAACATATCACTCTGCAGCTTGGAAAGGAATTTTAAAGGCAAGGAATTGGCTAATCAAACACATTTCCTTTGAAATCTCTTCTGGTACTAGTACAAATATGTGGTTTGATCCTTGGGTAAATGGGAAGAGTATATTTCAATTATATGGTGACAGAATACGAAAAGATCTTGGGGCTCCCAAAGATTGGAAGGTTTTTGAGTTCATTGCTAACGGTGCTTGGTGTCTCCCTAATCCTATTTCTCCCGAAATGTTATCACTTTGGCCGGCTATTATAGCTATTCCAATCAGGAACAACTCTTCAGATATACTTATTTGGCCTCATGATAATGGCAAATTTAGTGCCACATCCGCATGGAATTAAATTAGGCAAAGAAATAACAAGTGGGTCCCAAGCAGTTGGACATGGGATCAACCGGGATCACAAAGACATTCCTTATGTACATGGCAGGCTTTTCTCAATAAACTACCGACAATATACAATATGAAAAGAAGAGGTATCTATCATGTCAACCGATGCTCCCTTTGTATGCAACAAGAAGAAACTGTTGACCACCTCTATTTTGCTTGTGATTATACAAAATGGATATGGAAGGAGATTCTCCAGCGATTTGAACTCAATAGACTGCCGCAACCAAACTTGCACCAAGAAAGCGACCTCATGCAATGTTTCTCAAGAAAAGGGCCTCTAACACAACTGGCAAAGGTTACTTTCAGATGCGCTATTTGGTGGATGTGGAAGGAGAGATGTAACAGAATATTTGAATGCCAACACACAAACAATGCTCAATTATTGAAAGAGATTATTAGAGACTCAAGATCCTGTATGGAGCAAGATTTCAAAACGGAGCAATTTACCTAAAGAGAAAAAGATATTTTTATCAAATTTAATTTTGCTATTAGCTAAAGATCTTGGGAATGATGCCAAATTATGTACCCACAGGTAGTTTTGATATATCTTTTTTTTGGTAAGTAAAAGTAAAATTCATTATGTGTAAAGTTTCTACAAATAGCTTTATCTATACAAGTCATAGACAAAGCCAAGTAACTCATAGAGTGCTAATGCGATAGTTATGACTACACATGCTGTAGACTATAACTACCTGTGGGTACATTATTTGGCATCATTCCCAAGATCCTTAGCTAATAGCAAAATTAAATTTGATAAAAATATCTTTTTCTCTTCGGGTGAAGTGCTCGGTTTTGAGTTCATGCTCCATACAGAATCTTGAGTCTCTAATAATCTCTTTCAAGAGCTGAGCATTGTTTGTGTGTTGACATTCAAAGATTCTATTACATCTCTCCTTCCACATCCACCAAATAGCACATCTGAAAATAACCTTTGCCAGTTGTGTAAGAGGCCCTTTTCTTGAGAAACATTGCATAAGGTCGCCTAGTTCTTGGTGCAAGTTTGGTTGCGGCAGTCTATTGAGTTCAAATCGCTGGAGAATCTCCTTCCATATCCATTTTGTATAATCACAAACAAAATAGAGGTGGTCAACAGTTTCTTCTTGTTGCAAACAAAGGGAGCATCGGTTAACATGATAGATACCTCTTCTTTTCATATTGTCTATTGTAGGTAGTTTATTGAGAAGGGCCTGCCATGTACATAAGGAGTGTCTTTGTGATCCCGGTCGATCCCATGTCCAACTGCTTGGGACCCACTTGTTATTTCTTTGCCTAATTTGATTCCATGCGGATGTGGCACTAAATTTACCATTGTCATGAGGCCAAATAAGTATATCTGAAGAGTTGTTCCTGATTCGAATAGCTATGATAGTCGGCCAAAGTGATAACATTTCAGGAGAAATAGGATTAGGGAGACACCAAGTACCGTTAGCGATGAACTCGGAAACCTTCCAATCTTTGGGAGCCCCAAGATCTTTTCGTATTCTGTCGCCATATAATTGAAATATACTCTTCCCATTCACCCAAGGATCGTACCACATATTAGTACTAGTTCCAGAAGAGATTGCATACGAAATGTGTTTGATTAGCCAAGCTGCAGAGTGGTATGTTCTTGTTGAAATTTCCCATATTGATTCCTTTGAGAGATACTTAGCAGAAACCCAATGTGACCATAAGGAACATTTGTTTTGCAAAAGATCCCACAATTGCTGTACCAAACATGCTTGATTCCAATCTCTAGTATTTCTCAAATTTAGCCCCCCTTCATCTTTCGGTTTGCAAATGCTATCCCAATTTACCATATGCATTGCCTTATCATTTGTGCCATTCCAGAAGAAGTTCATTAATAACCGTTCAATATCTTGGAGAAGTCCAGCAGGCAGAAGAAATGCATTACACCAATATATAGAGTAGGAGTGCAATACCGAACGGATGAGTTCGAGTCGTCCTGCTTTTGATAGAAACCTATTTTTCCAAGAAGAAATTCTATTCTTTATTTTTTGCAAGATAGGTTGACAGTGGGTTTTGTGAATGCCTGTGGATATGAGCGGGAGACCCAAATAAGGAACTGGCAAGCTTCCTTCACTAACCCCCAAAGTTTGTGAAATAAAGACCTTATCCTCAACGTAAGGGCTCATATATACTTTACTTTTCGCATGATTTAACTGAAGTCCAGAAACCATACCAAAGTCATTAATAATGGTAGCCAGGTTCTTTACTGAAGTTGGTTCATTTTGGAGAAAGATAAGTAAGTCATCTGCAAATGTTATATGTGATATATGAACAGAACCAGCACTGGGTACCTTAATGCTGCCATTTAAGACTGCGTGTTCCAACATACAGCTAAGTCCTTCCATCGTAATAGTAAAGAGATACGGAGAGAGTGGATCACCTTGTCGGATGCCATTCGTGCTCCCAAAAAAACCAATAGGTGAGCCATTAAAGAGTATCGAAAACTTTGGAGTTTCTAGGCAAGATTGAATCCAATTAATCCATTGCTGTGGGAAGTTCATATCAAGGAGCATCTTATAGATAAATTTCCTATTAACTGAATCAAAGGCTTTCCTTAGATCAGCTTTAATGCAGATTTTTGTCCCTCTTGCTTTTGAATGCAAATCTTTGACCAAGTCATTAGCAAGCAAAATGTTATGATGTATACTTCTCCCTTTGATGAAAGCAGCTTGATTTGGGCTAATGATCTTGTGTAATACCTTTTGCATTCTATTTGCCAATACTTTGGAGATGATCTTATATATAAAGTTGCATAATGATATGGGTCGATAGTTCTCTAGTGAATCAGCCCCTGCATTCTTCGGAATTAAAGAAATAAAAGTGCAATTCATCTCTCTAAGAATATGACCTGAAGAGAAAAAATGTTGGCAAGCTTTGATCACATCATTTCCAATAATAGACCAAGCAGTTTGGTAAAATTCAGCTGGAAATCCATCTGGACCTGGGCTATTGTGCTTTGGTGACTTAAAAACAACACATACAATTTCGTCATCTGTAATTGGGGCATTGAGGATTGAAATAGCTTCCGAATCAAGTTTTCTAGTCGGCTCCACATGAATGTTATTAGGTTTCCCAGCTTGATTGAGTAAGGAATAAAAAAATTGCTCTGTGTGTGCTTTAACCTCATCTAAATTCTCAATAAGATTATCATCTTTGTCTCTGCATTTGCTGATACGGTTAACAGCCCTTCGAGTAGCAATTGAAGCATAGAAAAATTTAGTATTGGAATCCCCTAGTGTAAGCCAATGCTGTCGAGACTTCTGCTTTGCAAAACTTTCCTCCTGTTTTAAGGCTTGCATGAAGTTATTTCTGGCTTCCGTCTCTTTGTAGATAATATTTTCATCATTTGGCTGAAGTTGCAGCTCATGTTGCAATGACATTAGTTCCTTTCTGCAAAATTGAACTCTGGTGGTAATATTGCCAAAGGTATTTGTATTCCACTCCTTTAGTGCTGCTTTACAGGCTTTGAGCTTTTGACATAAGATGTAAGGGGGAGATCCATGCACATTAACATTCCAAGCAGATCTGATAACATCAAGAAATTGAGGATGAGTACTCCACATGTTAAAGAATCTAAACGGTTTCTTGCCTCTTGGTGTCGCTTTTTCTGCGTGTATATACATTAAAGAATGGTCAGAAAACAAAGGAGCACCATACTCAAGAAGTGAATCTGGGTAAACTGTTAACCATTCATGGTTAATCAAACACCTATCAAGTCGAGCCATTATTTTTCTGTTAGCAGCACCTTGATTACTCCAGGAGAGCCAATTACCCACAGATTTCATATCAAACAATGCTGCAGTGTCACTGTAATCATTAAAACTTTGAAGCTGACTTTCTGAAAGTTGTCTACCCCCCACTTTTTCATTTGTGTACCGAACAGTATTAAAGTCTCCAAGAACAATCCAAGGTACATTGAGACAGCCATTTACAATATTAGTCAGGTCAGACCAAAGAGTATTTCTTTCTTGCATACTGTTTGAAGCATATATACCAGTGAAATTGAATTGACAGCCATTCTTTTTATCCTCTACCTTAAGATGAATGAATTGATCAGTAGCAGAAATAAACCAAGCATTAATAGAGTTAGGATTCCATAAGACCCATATTCTACCAAAAGTTTCATTTGAGTCATTGGTAAACAGTTCTGCGTCCGGCCATATTAAATTCTTTTGAGCTTGAACGCGCGATTGTTTAATTTTCGTTTCCACTAGAATAACAATATCACATGCGGCAGACTTGATTATTCTGTTGAGCTCCCGACATTTCTCCGACTTATTAAGTCCGCGAACATTCCAGCATGTTATCTTCATTAGTAATAAACAAATGAAAAAGTAGTAAGGTATTCATCCTACGACTTTGGATAGATTGTAC
Organism: Musa acuminata AAA Group; assembly: GCF_036884655.1. Lineage (NCBI taxonomy): Eukaryota > Viridiplantae > Streptophyta > Magnoliopsida > Zingiberales > Musaceae > Musa > Musa acuminata. The sequence goes on along the minus strand of NC_088333.1, from coordinate 25,999,013 downwards.
CATCCTTTTTCTTATCCTTCGGTTTTGTATTTTCCTCCCGCACAATATCCTTACCTTTTATGGCTTTATTTCTATATTTATCCACTTCATCTACAGCTTGCAGATTTTTAAACTTTAAAGTACCTTGAATCATGTGGTCTTGATTGGCAGGGTTTGTTGAAGCTCGATAAGATTGTTACAGCACAATATCCTGGATAGTACTTGTTGGAGCAGCGTGGCTAGAGAGGTTTGTTGGGGCATGAGTTTGTTGAGTCGGAATATCCTTGTTGGCGATGTTTGTTGTGGCCTGAGTTTGTTGAGGAAGAATATCGTTGCTGGCGAGATTTGCTTGGGCCTGAGTTCGTTGAGCTATTGTGGATGGATCCGATGATATTAGAAGAGATGAAGTTCCTGACTTATGTTTCTCCTGTCCACTAGTACCATGGGAAACCTCTGTTGTGGAAGGCTCTGACATTATAGGAAGAGATAAAGTTTTGGAATTGTCCTTCTGTCCGCGGTGCTTTCCTTGCGAATCGGAATGCTCAATAGTTTTCGCCACCATCGGTGCTACTGCCATTAGAGAAGAATCACTTTGTTGCTGAGGTGCTTGACGTGGTCGATAGACCTTTGTGGTTGGTTGTGGGGTTTGCTGACAAGCTCCATTTGCATGACCAAAAGATAAGCAACGCTGACATCGTTGTGGCTTCCAGGAATATGAGACATGTACCTTCCGAGTGTTCCCGTCAAGATCGCGATAGAAAACTTCATTAGGAAGATCTTCATCGGAAGAAACCAGCACACATGCTCGTGCAAATGCTAATCTCGTCTAAGCTGCTGTTGCTTTGTCGATGTAGAGTGGCTGTCCCAGAGTGCTGCATAACTTTGCAATAAAACGTCGACTCCAAAGATGTAGAGGCAGTCCTTGAAAGGATACCCATAATGGAATAGACTGTAGGCTATCTAACTCCAAACGGACATCAGGAGACCAACGTCGTAAAATCATTGGATGACCGCGGATAGTCCAGAATCCTTCGAGGATTCGTTGCAAATCTTCTTCAGAGTATAGCTTGCAAACAAAGAATCCGTTCTCCAGCATATGAAGATCAAATGACGATATTCCCCATCGAGTTTTGATAAATGAGGATAATGGGAAATAAGATGTTTTGAGACCTACCACATAGCCAACAATCGCCATTGACCATGTCTCAATAAGCTCTGCTGAATCAGCAGTCTCGTATACAGCAATCTTCTTATTAGCCTGAACTTCTGGCGTAATGAATTCCAAGCTTAGATCTGGACTTCCAACCGGAGCCTTGAATAGGCTAGTCCAAGGCCGAGGGTTATTGGAAATTAGAGCAGGCTGCCGCGATCTAGAGCGCGACCTGCTTCGATGCTGCTTCATCGAAGGAGTTTCTCTCTGGAGAGGATATGATGGAGGAGCAACTTGAGGGATAACGGTAGGGAGTCTTGCCATCGTTTCAACCCTCCCGCCACCGTCGCCAGCCCTAGGGGCCGTCGATGCCATGTTTGATCCCTCTTCTGGTCACCGCTACAGAATCGTCACCATAGGGAAAAGTCACCGCTGCAGAATTTCAGATCGTCGCTACAGTACCGTCGCTCTGCAGTGTCGTCGCCGCTACAGTACCGTCGAACCAGATCTGGTCGCGCAGCAGTGTCGTCGGCGCTACAGTACGTCGACCTAGATCTGGATCTGGTCGCCGCTGCAGTGTCGCCGCCGCTACAGTACCGTCGCCCTAGATCTGGTCGCCGCTGCAGTATCGTCGCCGCTACAGTCCGTCGACCTAGATCTGGTCGTCGCTGGAGTGTCGTCGCCGCTGCAGTGTCGTCGGCGCTACAGTACGTCGACCTAGATATAGATCTGGTTGTGTCGCCCTAGATCTGGTCGCCGCTGTAGTGTCGCCGCCGCCGCTACAGTGTCGCCGCCGCTACAGTGTCGTCGCCCCAGATCTGGTCGTGTCGCCCTAGATCTGGTCGCCGCTACAGTAACGTCGACCCAGATCTGGTCGCCGCTGCAGTGTCGTCGGCGCTACAGTACGTCGCCCTAGATCTGGTCGCCGCTGTAGTGTCGCCGCCGCTACAGTACCGTCGCCCGAGATCTGGTCGCCGCTGCAGTGTCGCCGCCGCTACAGTGTCGCGCCGCTACAGTGTCGTCGCCGCTGCAGTGTCGTCGTCGCTACAGTACGTCGACCTAGATCTAGATCTGGTTGTGTCGCCCTAGATCTGGTCGCCGCTGCAGTGTCGCCGCCGCCGCTACAGTGTCGCCGCCGCTGCAGTGTCGCCGCCGCCGCTACAGTGTCGCCGCCGCTGCAGTGTCGCCGCCGCCGCTACAGTGTCGCCGCCGCTACAGTGTCGTCGCCCCAGATCTGGTTGTGTCGCCCTAGATATGTCAGCGTTGCTTATCTTTTGGTCATGCAAATGGAGCTTGTCAGCAAACCCCACAACCAACCACAAAGGTCTATCGACCACGTCAAGCACCTCAGCAACAAAGTGATTCTTCTCTAATGGCAGTAGCACCGATGGTGGCGAAAACTATTGAGCATTCCGACTCGCAAGGAAAGCACCGCGGACAGAAGGACAATTCCAAAACTTTATCTCTTCCTATAATGTCAGAGCCTTCCACAACAGAGGTTTCCCATGGTACTAGTGGACAGGAGAAACCTAAGTCAGGAACTTCATCTCTTCTAATATCATCGGATCCATCCACAATAGCTCAACGAACTCAGGCCCAAGCAAATCTCGCCAGCAACGATATTCTTCCTCAACAAACTCAGGCCACAACAAACATCGCCAACAAGGATATTCCGACTCAACAAACTCATGCCCCAACAAACCTCTCTAGCCACGCTGCTCCAACAAGTACTATCCAGGATATTGTGCTGCAACAATCTTATCGAGCTTCAACAAACCCTGCCAATCAAGACCACATGATTCAAGGTACTTTAAAGTTTAAAAATCTGCAAGCTGTAGATGAAGTGGATAAATATAGGAATAAAGCCATAAAAGGTAAGGATATTGTGCGGGAGGAAAATACAAAACCGAAGGATAAGAAAAAGGATGGTACAATCTATCCAAAGTCGTAGGATGAATACCTTACTACTTTTTCATTTGTTTATTACTAATGAAGATAACATGCTGGAATGTTCGCGGACTTAATAAGTCGGAGAAATGTCGGGAGCTCAACAGAATAATCAAGTCTGCCGCATGTGATATTGTTATTCTAGTGGAAACGAAAATTAAACAATCGTGCGTTCAAGCTCAAAAGAATTTAATATGGCCGGACGCAGAACTGTTTACCAATGACTCAAATGAAACTTTTGGTAGAATATGGGTCTTATGGAATCCTAACTCTATTAATGCTTGGTTTATTTCTGCTACTGATCAATTCATTCATCTTAAGGTAGAGGATAAAAAGAATGGCTGTCAATTCAATTTCACTGGTATATATGCTTCAAACAGTATGCAAGAAAGAAATACTCTTTGGTCTGACCTGACTAATATTGTAAATGGCTGTCTCAATGTACCTTGGATTGTTCTTGGAGACTTTAATACTGTTCGGTACACAAATGAAAAAGTGGGGGGTAGACAACTTTCAGAAAGTCAACTTCAAAGTTTTAATGATTACATTGACACTGCAGCATTGTTTGATATAAAATCTGTGGGTAATTGGCTCTCCTGGAGTAATCAAGGTGCTGCTAACAGAAAAATAATGGCTCGACTTGATAGGTGTTTGATTAACCATGAATGATTAACAGTTTACCCAGATTCACTTCTTGAGTATGGTGCTCCTTTGTTTTCTGACCATTCTTTAATGTATATACACGCAGAAAAAGCGACACCAAGAGGCAAGAAACCGTTTAGATTCTTTAACATGTGGAGTACTCATCCTCAATTTCTTGATGTTATCAGATCTGCTTGGAATGTTAATGTGCATGGATCTCCCCCTTACATCTTATGTCAAAAGCTCAAAGCCTGTAAAGCAGCACTAAAGGAGTGGAATACAAATACCTTTGGCAATATTACCACCAGAGTTCAATTTTGCAGAAAGGAACTAATGTCATTGCAACATGAGCTGCAACTTCAGCCAAATGATGAAAATATTATCTACAAAGAGACGGAAGCCAGAAATAACTTCATGCAAGCCTTAAAACAGGAGGAAAGTTTTGCAAAGCAGAAGTCTCGACAGCATTGGCTTACACTAGGGGATTCCAATACTAAATTTTTCTATGCTTCAATTGCTACTCGAAGGGCTGTTAACCGTATCAGCAAATGCAGAGACAAAGATGATAATCTTATTGAGAATTTAGATGAGGTTAAAGCACACACAGAGCAATTTTTTTATTCCTTACTCAATCAAGCTGGGAAACCTAATAACATTCATGTGGAGCCGACTAGAAAACTTGATTCGGAAGCTATTTCAATCCTCAATGCCCCAATTACAGATGACGAAATTGTATGTGTTGTCTTTAAGTCACCAAAGCACAAAAGCCCAGGTCCAGATGGATTTCCAGCTGAATTTTACCAAACTGCTTGGTCTATTATTGGAAATGATGTGATCAAAGCTTGCCAACATTTTTTCTCTTCAGGTCATATTCTTAGAGAGATGAATTGCACTTTTATTTCTTTAATTCCGAAGAATGCAGGGGCTGATTCACTAGAGAACTATCGACCCATATCATTATGCAACTTTATATATAAGATCATCTCCAAAGTATTGGCAAATAGAATGCAAAAGGTATTACACAAGATCATTAGCCCAAATCAAGCTGCTTTCATCAAAGGGAGAAGTATACATCATAACATTTTGCTTGCTAATGACTTGGTCAAAGATTTGCATTCAAAAGCAAGAGGGACAAAAATCTGCATTAAAGCTGATCTAAGGAAAGCCTTTGATTCAGTTAATAGGAAATTTATCTATAAGATGCTCCTTGATATGAACTTCCCACAGCAATGGATTAATTGGATTCAATCTTGCCTAGAAACTCCAATGTTTTCGATACTCTTTAATGGCTCACCTATTGGTTTTTTTGGGAGCACGAATGGCATCCGACAAGGTGATCCACTCTCTCCGTATCTCTTTACTATTACGATGGAAGGACTTAGCTGTATGTTGGAACACGCAGTCTTAAATGGCAGCATTAAGGTACCCAGTGCTGGTTCTGTTCATATATCACATATAACATTTGCAGATGACTTACTTATCTTTCTCCAAAATGAACCAACTTCAGTAAAGAACCTGGCTACCATTATTAATGACTTTGGTATGGTTTCTGGACTTCAGTTAAATCATGCGAAAAGTAAAGTATATATGAGCCCTTACGTTGAGGATAAGGTCTTTATTTCACAAACTTTGGGGGTTAGTGAAGGAAGCTTGCCAGTTCCTTATTTGGGTCTCCCGCTCATATCCACAGGCATTCACAAAACCCACTGTCAACCTATCTTGCAAAAAATAAAGAATAGAATTTCTTCTTGGAAAAATAGGTTTCTATCAAAAGCAGGACGACTCGAACTCATCCGTTCGGTATTGCACTCCTACTCTATATATTGGTGTAATGCATTTCTTCTGCCTGCTGGACTTCTCCAAGATATTGAACGGTTATTAATGAACTTCTTCTGGAATGGCACAAATGATAAGGCAATGCATATGGTAAATTGGGATAGCATTTGCAAACCGAAAGATGAAGGGGGGCTAAATTTGAGAAATACTAGAGATTGGAATCAAGCATGTTTGGTACAGCAATTGTGGGATCTTTTGCAAAACAAATGTTCCTTATGGTCACATTGGGTTTCTGCTAAGTATCTCTCAAAGGAATCAATATGGGAAATTTCAACAAGAACATACCACTCTGCAGCTTGGCTAATCAAACACATTTCGTATGCAATCTCTTCTGGAACTAGTACTAATATGTGGTACGATCCTTGGGTGAATGGGAAGAGTATATTTCAATTATATGGCGATAGAATACGAAAAGATCTTGGGGCTCCCAAAGATTGGAAGGTTTCCGAGTTCATCGCTAACGGTACTTGGTGTCTCCTTAATCCTATTTCTCCTGAAATGTTATCACTTTGGCCGACTATCATAGCTATTCGAATCAGGAACAACTCTTCAGATATACTTATTTGGCCTCATGACAATGGTAAATTTAGTGCCACATCCGCATGGAATCAAATTAGGCAAAGAAATAACAAGTGGGTCCCAAGCAGTTGGACATGGGATCGACCGGGATCACAAAGACACTCCTTATGTACATGGCAGGCCCTTCTCAATAAACTACCTACAATAGACAATATGAAAAGAAGAGGTATCTATCATGTTAACCGATGCTCCCTTTGTTTGCAACAAGAAGAAACTGTTGACCACCTCTATTTTGTTTGTGATTATACAAAATGGATATGGAAGGAGATTCTCCAGCGATTTGAACTCAATAGACTGCCGCAACCAAACTTGCACCAAGAACTAGGCGACCTTATGCAATGTTTCTCAAGAAAAGGGCCTCTTACACAACTGGCAAAGGTTATTTTCAGATGTGCTATTTGGTGGATGTGGAAGGAGAGATGTAATAGAATCTTTGAATGTCAACACACAAACAATGCTCAGCTCTTGAAAGAGATTATTAGAGACTCAAGATTCTGTATGGAGCATGAACTCAAAACCGAGCACTTCACCCGAAGAGAAAAAGATATTTTTATCAAATTTAATTTTGCTATTAGCTAAAGATCTTGGGAATGATGCCAAATAATGTACCCACAGGTAGTTATAGTCTACAGCATGTGTAGTCATAACTATCGCATTAGCACTCTATGAGTTACTTGGCTTTGTCTATGACTTGTATAGATAAAGCTATTTGTAGAAACTTTACACATAATGAATTTTACTTTTACTTACCAAAAAAAAAAAAGATCTTGGGAATGATGCCAAATTATGTACCCACAGGTAGTTTTGATATATCTGAATAAACATTTTCTATATTGATTATAATTAGGAGTTATAGTCTACAGCATGTGTAGTCATAACTATCGCATTCGCACTCTATGAGTTACTTGGCTTTGTCTATGACTTGTATAGATAAAGCTATTTGTAGAAACTTTACACATAATCAATTTACTTTTACTTACCAAAAAAAAAAATTGATCTAATCCATATTATTGAGTTAAGTGTGTAGGATTAACTACGATAACCAGAAAACATAAAGCAAGGATACCAGAGTCAAGTTTGATGGACGTTTAAGAGTCCGAAGAATCGTCGGAGATGCTACCGGAACCAACCGAGAAGAAATCGGGAACCTGTCAAAACTTTCGGAACTTCACCGAAGAGATTGTCGGAGGTTCACGGAGATCACCGAGAAGGCTCGGCTACTCGTTAAAGTGATCACAAGTTCGGGAGCTTAATGGGAGTCCGTCGGAAAAAGTTCGTCGGAACAAAACTCGACGTTCACGGTTGAAAACTTGCTTAGGATGTGTTTGGTTATGTAGTTCACTTGTAATTAGGATTAGGATTAAGAGATAATCCTATATCCTGGTTAGGGGCCAACTGGGCCCAAAGTCAGATTTGGTTTAGGCTAAAATTAAGCCAAACCAATGAACCGAAGAGCCAGGCGGTGGCATCGCCCAGCACCCGAGAGCTGGACGGTGACACCTCCTTGGCTGGGCGGTTGCACCGTCCAGCACCTGAGCGCTGGGCGATGGCACCGCTTGGCTAGGCGGTGGCACCTCCAGCATCGGGAACCCAAAGAGAATTCAAATTTTGGAGCCCAAATTTGAATCCTTTTGAGTCCTATAAATACCCCTCAAATCTCAGCTGAGGTTACAACTTTTGAGAAGCATTTGATTGAGAGAAAAGTCTTAGAAAGTCTTAGCAAGTCTTGTTTTCAATTTGCTAGAGAGTTCTCCTCCTTCTTTCTTATTGAAAATTTATAAGGGGTTGAACTGCTTGTAAAAGGTTATAAAAGGGGTGTTTACCCTTCCATTTCAAGAGATTTGCTAGTGTAAGGTGGGAGCCTCAATGAAGAGGGGCCTCGCAAGTGAATGTAGGTCATTGGACCGAACCACTCTAAAATCGGCGTAATCTCTGATTTGCATTTCATTATTGCTATTTACATTACTGCAAACCTTCTTTTTTTTTTTGGTAAGTAAAAGTAAATTGTTTATGTGTAAAGTTTCTACAAATAGCTTTATCTATACAAGTCATAGACAAAGCCAAGTAACTCATAGAGTGCGAATGCGATAGTTATGACTACACATGCTGTAGACTATAACTACCTGTGGGTACATTATTTGGCATCATTCCCAAGATCTTTAGCTAATAGCAAAATTAAATTGTATAAAAATATCTTTTTCTCTTCGGGTGAAGTGCTCGGCTTTGAGATCATGTTCCATACAGGATCTTGAGTCTCTAATAATCTCTTTCAATAGCTGAGCATTGTTTGTGTATTGACCTTCAAAGACTCTATTACATCTCTCCTTCCACATCCACCAAATAGCGCATCTGAAAGTAACCTTTGCCAACTGTGTAAGAAGCTCTTTTCTTGAGAAACATTGCATGAGGTCGCCTAGTTCTTGGTGCAAGTTTGGTTGCGGCAGTCTATTAAGTTCAAATCGCTGGAGAATCTCCTTCCATATCCATTTTGTATAATCACAAGCAAAATAGAGGTGGTCAACAGTTTCTTCTTGTTGCAAACAAAGGGAGCATTGGTTAACATGATAGATACCTCTTCTTTTCATATTGTCTATTGTAGGTAGTTTATTGAGAAGGGCCTACCATGTACATAAGGAGTGTCTTTGTGATCCCGGTCGATCCCATGTCCAACTGCTTAGGACTCACTTGTTATTTCTTTGCCTAATTTGATTCCATGCGGATGTGGCACTAAATTTGCCATTGTCATGAGGCCAAATAAGTATATCTGAAGAGTTGTTCCTGATTGGAATAGCTATGATAGTCGGCCAAAGTGATAACATTTCGGGAGAAATAGGATTAGGGAGACACCAGGTACCGTTAGCAATGAACTCGGAAACCTTCCAATCTTTGGGAGCCCCAAGATCTTTTCGTATTCTGTCGTCATATAATTGAAATATACTATTCCCATTCACCCAAGGATCGTACCACATATTAGTACTAGTTCCAGAAGAGATTGCATAAGAAATATGTTTGATTAAGCCAATTCCTTGCCTTTAAAATTCCTTTCCAAGCTACAGAGTGGTATGTTCTTGTTGAAATTTCCCAGATTGATTCCTTTGAAAGATACCTAGCAGAAACCCATTGTGACCATAAGGAACATTTGTTTTGCAAAAGATCCCATAGTTGTTGTACCAGGCATGTTTGATTCCAATCTCTAGTATTTCTCAAGTTTAGCCCCCCTTCATCTTTTGGTTTGCAAATGCTATCCCAATTTACCATATGCATTGCCTTGTCATTTGTGTCATTCCAGAAGAAGTTAATTAATAACCGTTCAATATCTTGGTGAAGTCTAGCAGGCAGAAGAAATGCATTACATCAATATATAGAGTAGGAGTGCAATACAAAACGGATGAGTTCGAGTCGTCCTGCTTTTGATAGAAGCCTATTTTTCCAAGAAGAAATTCTATTCTTTATTTTTTGCAGGAAAGGCTGACAGTGGGTTTTGTGAATGCCTGTGGATATGAGCGGGAGACCCAAATAAGGAACTGGCAGGCTTCCCTCACTAACCCCCAAAGATTTTGCAATAAAGACCTTATCCTCAACGTAAGGGCTCATATATACTTTACTTTTAGCATGATTTAACTGAAGTCCAGAAACCATACCAAAGTCATTCATAATAGTAGCCAGGTTCTTTACTGAAGTTGGATCATTTTGGAGAAAGATAACTAAATCATCTTCCAATGTTATATGTGATATATGAATAGAGCCAGCATTGGGTACCTGACACGGGAGTGTCTAATTTACTAAAATCTGATTATATGAGCCTTGATTATGATCTAGTATCTTTTTCAGTCAATAATGATGCCTCATAATCTTTATCTCAGCACACTCAAATATGGCAGCTCATCAGCATATTCTATGCACAAAGTTAAAGCTGTTTCAAGGTGCTTTTCTTCAAGACAAAGGAATGCATTAAAGGAGTTGGTTGTCAGCTGTGAATATCTCTTCATTACCAATGAGTGCATTAAAATAGTTGGTTAGTAGCTGTAAACACTTAATTTCGAAATTCCCTATGCATGAAGGGTTGTTTCATGCACTAGTATTTATTTTGGTGTTTAGGACTTAGAAAGGACTTTTAGAAAACAAAGGATATTGGCAGAAGCTCTCTTGGAGTGCTCTTGTGAACTCTGTATCTCTTGGAAGTGTCCTTGAGTGGTGAGTCTTTTGCTTTCAGTTCTGTATCATTGCTTATTATCATTAGGGTGGTGATCTTCTGTATCCCTTTTGATTTTTAAACTTGGTGGTGAACTATTTTACGTTTTACCGAAGTTTCTTCAAGAGTTCGTTCATTACCTTCTGTGACATTTCTATCTGAACAACTGTTCTATCGGTGTTCTTTCAACATCCATTCTACAATTTTACCCTCCCCGGTATCAGTTTGGTATCAGAGCTAAAGGCTAGAGATCATGGCAAGATGGAATGGAAAAGATACAGTTGGTGAAGGTAGCGACCACGAAGAGGACGCTGAGTCGTTGAGGCTGCAGCTACGAAAATTGCTGCGTAGCCTACAAGAAAAAAATGAGATAATCGACGAACTTCAAAGTAGACATAACCAACATGAAATTGAAGCTCGAGAATTTACTTCTGATGATGATACACCTCTTCGAAGGGAGTCGAGAAGATGTCGGAGAAGAAATGAAGTCCAAGACGAGTGGCAGAATAAATATAATCCCAGATTTGATATTCCAGAATTTGAAGGGAAAATAAATGTTGATGACTTCATCGATTGGCTTAATACAGTAGAAAGAATCTTCGATTTTCATGAACCACCAGAACAAAGGAAGGTCAAACTTGTGGCACTCAAACTCAGGTGGAATGCATTTTTTTGCATCCATTCTATCTGAACAACTGTTCTATCGGTGTTCTTTCAACATCCATTCTGCAATTTTACCCTCCCCGGTATCAGTACCTTAATGCCGCCATTTAAGACTGCATGTTCCAACATACAGCTAAGTCCTTCCATCGCAATAGTAAAGAGATACGGAGAGAGTGGATCACCTCGTCGGATGCCATTCGTGCTCCCAAAAAAACCAATAGGTGAGCCATTAAAGAGTATCGAAAACTTTGGAGTTTCCAGGCAAGATTGAATCCAATTAACCCATTGCTATGGGGAAGTTCATATCGAGGAGCATCTTATAGATAAATTTCCTATTGACTGAATCAAAGGCTTTCCATAAATCAGCTTTAAAACATATTTTTGTCCCTCTTGCTTTTGAATGCAAATCTTTGACCAAGTCATTAGCAAGCAAAATGTTATGATGTATACTTCTCCCTTTGATGAAAGCAGCTTGATTTGGGCTAATGATCTTGTGTATTACCTTTTGCATTCTATTTTCCAATACTTTGGAGATGATATTGTAAATAAAGTTGTATAATGATATGGGTCGATAGTTCTCTAGTGAATCAGCCCCTGCATTCTTCGGAATTAAAGAAATAAAAGTTCAATTCATCTCTCTAAGAATATGACCTGAAGAGAAAAAATGTTAGCAAGCCTTGATCACATCATTTCCAATAATAGACCAAGCAGTTTGGTAAAATTCAGCTGGAAATCCATCTGGACCTGGGCTTTTGTGCTTTGGTGACTTAAAGACAACACATACAATTTCGTCATCTGTAATTGGGGCATTGAGGATTGAAATAGCTTCCGAATCAAGTTTTCTAGTCGGCTCCACATGAATGTTATTAGTTTTCCCAGCTTGATGGAGTAAGGAATAAAAAAATTGCTCTGTGTGTGCTTTAACCTCATCTAAATTCTCAATAAGATTATTATTTTTGTCTCTGCATTTGCTGATACGGTTAACAGCCCTTCGAGTAGCAATTGAAGCATAGAAAAATTTAGTATTGGAATCCCCTAGTGTAAGCCAATGCTGTCGAGACTTCTACTTTGCAAAACTTTCCTCCTGTTTTAAGGCTTGCATGAAGTTATTTCTGGCTTCTGTCTCTTTGTAGATAATATTCTCATCATTTGACTGAAGTTGCAGCTCATGTTGCAATGACATTAGTTCCTTCCTACAAGATTGAACTGTGGTGGTAATATTGCCAAAGGTATTTGTATTCCACTCCTTTAGTGCTGCTTTACAGGCTTTGAGCTTTTGACATAAGATGTAAGGGGGGATCCATGCACATTAACATTCTAGGCAGATCTGATAACATCAAGAAATTGAGGAAGAGTACTCCACATGTTAAAGAATCTAAATGGTTTCTTTAAAGAATGGTCATTAAAGAATGGTCATTGAGGCTTTGAGCTTTTGACATCGCTTTGTCTTCGTGTATATACATTAAAGAATGGTCAGAAAACAAAGGAGCACCATACTCTAGGAGTGAATCTAGGTAAACTGTTAACCATTCATGATTAATCAAACACCTATCAAGTCGAGCCATTATTTTTCTGTTAGTAGCACCTTGATTACTCCAGGAGAGCCAATTACCCATAGATTTTATATCAAACAAAGCCGCAGTGTCAATGTAATCATTAAAACTTTGAAGCTGGCTTTCTGAAAGTTGTCTACCCCCTCTTGTTCATTTGTGTACCGAATAGTATTAAAGTCTCCAAGAACAATCCAAGGTACATTGAGACAGCCATTTGCAATATTAGTAATGTCTGACCAAAGAGTATTTCTTTCTTGCATACTATTTGAAACATATATACCAGTGAAATTGAATTGACAGTAATTCTTTTTATCAAAACTGGAAATGAGGGCAGGCTGCCGCGATCTAGAGCGCGACCTACTTCGATGTTGTACTATGTGGTAGGTCTCAAAACATCTTATTTTCCACTATCCTCATTTATCAAAACTCGATGGGGAATATCATCATTTGATATTCATATGCTGGAGAACGTATTCTTTGTCTGCAAGCTATACTCTGAAGAAGATTTACAACGCGTCCTCGAAGGATTCTGGACTATTCGCGGCCATCCAATGATTCTACGACGCTGGTCTCCTAATGTCCGTTTGGAGCTAGATAGCCTACAGTCTATTCCACTATGGGTATCCATTCAAGGTCTTCCTCTACATCTTTGGAGTCGACGTTTTATTGCAAAGTTATGCAGCACTCTAGGACAACCACTCTACATCGACAAAGCAACAGCTGCTCAGACGAGATTAGCATTTGCACGAGCATGTGTACTGGTTTCTTCCGATGAAGATCTTCCAAATGAGGTTTTCTATCGTGATCTTGATGGGAACACTCGGAAGGTACATGTCTCATATTCCTGGAAGCCACAACGATGTCTGCATTGCTTATCTTTTGGTCATGCAAATGGAGCTTGTCAGCAAACTCCAAAACAAATCTGGTACAGCAATTGTGGGATCTTTTGCAAAACAAATGTTCCTTATGGTCACATTGGGTTTCTGCTAGGTATCTTTCAAAGGAATCAATCTGGGAAATTTCAACAAGAACATACCACTCTGCAGATTGGAAAGGAATTTTAAAGGCAAAGAATTGGCTAATCAAATACATTTCCTATGCAATCTCTTCTAGAACTAGTACTAATATGTGGTATGATCCTTGGGTGAATGGGAAGAGTATATTTCAATTATATGGTGACAGAATACGAAAAGATCTTGGGACTCCCAAAGATTGGAAGGTTTCTGAGTTCATTGCTAACGGTACCTGGTGTCTCCCTAATCCTATTTCTCCCGAAATATTATCACTTTGGTCGACTATTATAGTTATTCCAATCAGGAACAACTCTTCAGATATACTTATTTGGCCTCATGACAATGGCAAATTTAGTGTCACATCCGCATGGAATCAAATTAGGCAAAGAAATAACAAGTGGGTCCCAAGCAGTTGGACATGGGATCGACCGGGATCACAAAGACATTCCTTATGTACATGGCAGGCCCTTCTCAATAAACTACCTACAATAGACAATATGAAAAGAAAATGTATCTATCATGTTAACCGATGCTCCCTTTGTATGCAAAAAGAAGAAACTATTGACCACCTCTATTTTTCTTGTGATTATAGAAAATGGATATGGAAGGAGATTCTCCAGCGATTTGAACTCAATAGACTGTCGCAACCAAACTTGCACCAAGAACTAAGCGATCTCATGCAATGTTTCTCAAGAAAAGGGCATCTCACACAACTGGCAAAGATTACTTTCAGATGCGCTATTTGGTGGATGTGGAAGGAGAGATGTAACATAATCTTTGAGTGTTAACACACAAACAATGCTCAGCTCTTGACAGAGATTATTAGAGACTCAAGATCATGTATGGAGAACGATCTCAAAATGGAGCACCTTACCCAAAGAGAAAAAATATTTTTATCAAATTCAATTTTGATATCAGCTAAAGATCTTGGGTAGGATGGTAATAGCTATACCCACAGGAAATATTGGAATATTTGGACTTTAAATTTTATTTCTTGGCCACAGTTAATAGTTATAGTCTACAACATGTGTAGTCATAACTACCGCATGAATACTCTACGAGTTACCTAGCTTCGTCTATAACTTATATAGACAAAGCTATTTGTAGAAACATTACACAAAATCAATTTACTTTTACTTATAACAATAAAATAAAAATCACAAAGGTCTATCGACCACATCAAGCGCCTCAGCAACAAAGCGAGTCTTCTCTAATGGCAGTAGCACCGATGGTGGCGAAGAATATTGAGCATTCCGACTCGCAAGGATAGCACCACGGACAGAAGGACAAATCCAAAACTATATCTCTTCCTATAATGTCGGAGCCTCCCACAATAGAGATTTCCCTTGGTACTAGTGGACAGGAGAAACATAAGTCAGGAACTTCATCTCGTCCAAAATCATTGGATCCGTCCACAATAACTCAACAAACTCAGGCCCAATCAAATCTCGCCAACAAGGATATTCTTCCTCAACAAACTCAGGCCACAACAAACATCGCCAAAAAGGATATTCTGTCTCAACAAATTCATGCCCCAACAAACTTTTCTAGCCAGGCTACTCCAACAAGTACTATCCAGGATATTTTGCTGTAACAATCTTATCGTGCTTCAACAAACCCTGCTAATCAAGACCACATGATTCGAGGTATTTTAAAGTTTAAAAATCTGCAAGCTGTAGATGAAGTGGATAAATATAGGAATAAAGCCATAAAAGGTAAGAATATTGTGAGGGAGGAAAATACAAAACCGAAGGATAAGAAAAAGGATGGTACAGTCCATCCAAAGTCATAGGATGAATACCTTACCACCTTTTCATTTCTTTATTACTGATGAAGATAACATGTTGGAATGTTCGTGGACGTAATAAGCCGGAGAAATGTCGGGAGCTCAACAGAATAATCAAGTCTGCCACATGTGATATTGTTATCCTAGTAGAAACGAAAATTAAACAATCGCGCGTTTAAGCTCAAAAGAATTTAATATGGCCGGACGCAGAACTGTTTACCAATGACTCAAATGAATCTTTTGGTAGAATATGGGTCTTATGGCATCCTAACTCTGTTAATGCTTGGTTTATTTCTGCTACTGATCAATTCATTCATCTTAAGGTAGAGGATAAAAAGAATTGCTGTCAATTCAATTTCACTGGTATATATGCTTCAAATAGTATGCAAGAAAGAAATACTCTTTGGTCTGACCTGACTAATATTGCAAATGGCTGTCTCAATGTACCTTGGATTGTTTTTGGAGACTTTAATACTGTTTGGTACACAAATGAAAAAGAGGGGGGTAGACAACTTTCAGAAAGCCAGCTTCAAAGTTTTAATGATTACATTGACACTACAGCTTTGTTTGACATGAAATATGTGGGTAATTGGCTCTCTTGGAGTAATCAAGGTGCTGCTAACAGAAAAATAATGGCTCGACTTGATAGGTGTTTGATTAATCTTGAATGGTTAATAGTTTACCCAGATTCACTTCTAGAGTATGGTGCTCCATTGTTTTTTTTGGTAAGTAAAAGTAAATTGATTATGTGTAAAGTTTCTACAAATAGCTTTATCTATACAAGTCATAGACAAAGCCAAGTAACTCATAGAGTGCGAATGCGATAGTTATGACTACACATGCTGTAGACTATAACTCTTAATTATAATCAATATAGAAAATGTTTATCCAGATATATCAAAACTACCTGTGGGTACATAATTTGGCATCATTCCCAAGATCTTTAGCTAATAGCAAAATTAAATTTGATAAAAATATCTTTTTCTCTTTGGGTAAAGTGCTCCGTTTTGAGATCTTGCTCCATACAGGATCTTGAGTCTCTAATAATCTCTTTCAATAATTGAGCATTGTTTGTGTGTTGGCATTCAAATATTCTGTTACATCTCTCCTTCCACATCCACCAAATAGCGCATCTGAAAGTAACCTTTGCCAGTTGTGTTAGAGGCCCTTTTCTTGAGAAACATTGCATGAGGTCGCTTAGTTCTTGGTGCAAGTTTGGTTGCGGTAGTCTATTGAGTTCAAATCGCTGGAGAATCTCCTTGCATATCCATTTTGTATAATCACAAGCAAAATAGAGGTGGTCAACAGTTTCTTCTTGTTGCATACAAAGGGAGCATCGGTTAACATGATAGATACCTCTTCTTTTCATATTGTCTATTGTCGGTAGTTTATTGAGAAGAGCCTGCCATGTACATAAGGAATGTCTTTGTGATCCCGGTCGATCCCATGTCCAACTGCTTGGGACCCACTTGTTATTTCTTTGCCTAATTTGATTTCATGCGGATGTGGCACAAAATTTGCCATTGTCATGAGGCCAAATAAGTATATCTGAAGAGTTGTTCCTGATTGGAATAGCTATAATAGTCGGCCAAAGTGATAACATTTCGGGAGAAATGGGATTAGGGAGACACCAGGTACCGTTAGCAATGAACTCAGAAACCTTCCAATCTTTGGGAGCCCCAAGATCTTTTCGTATTCTGTCACCATATAATTGAAATATACTCTTTCCATTCACCCAAGGATCGTACCACATATTAGTACTAGTTCCAGAAGAGATTGCATAGGAGATGTGTTTGATTAGCTAATTCCTTGCCTTTAAAATTCCTTTCCAGGCTGCAGAGTGGTATGTTCTTGTTGAAATTTCCCAGATTGATTCCTTTGAAAGATACCTAGCAGAAACCCAATGTGACCATAAGGAACATTTGTTTTAAAAAGATCCCACAATTGCTGTACCAGACAAGCTTGATTCCAATCTCTAATATTTCTCAAGTTTGCCCCCCTTCATCTTTCGGTTTGCAAATGCTATCCCAATTTACCATATGCATTGCCTTATCATTTGTGCTATTCCAGAAGAAGTTCATTAATAACCGTTCAATATCATGGAGAAGTCCAGCAGGCAGAAGAAATGCATTACACCAATGTATAGAGTAGGAGTGCAATACCGAACGGATGAGTTTGAGTCGTCCTGCTTTTGAAAGAAACCTATTTTTCCAAGAAGAAATTCTATTCTTTATTTTTTGCAAGATAAGCTGACAATGGGTTTTGTGAATGCCTGTGGATATGAGCGGGAGACCCAAATAAGAAACTGGCAAGCTTCCCTCACTAACCCCCAAAGTTTGCACAATAAAGACCTTATCCTCAACGTAAGGGCTCATATATACTTTACTTTTCGCATGATTTAACTGAAGTCCAGAAACCATACCAAAGTCATTCATAATAGTAGCCAGGTTCTTTACTGAAGTTGGTTCATTTTGGAGAAAGATAAGTAAGTCATCTGCAAATGTTATATGTGATATATGAACAGAACCAGCAATGGGTACCTTAATGCTGCCATTTAAGACTGCATGTTCTAACATACAGCTAAGTCCTTCCATCGCAATAGTAAAAAGATATGGAGATAGTGGATCACCTTGTCGGATGCCATTCGTGCTCCCAAAAAAACCAATAGGTGAGCCATTAAAGAGTATCGAAAACTTTGGAGTTTCCAAGCAAGATTGAATCTAATTAACCCATTGCTGTGGGAAGTTCATATCGAGGAGCATCTTATAGATATACTTCCTATTAACTGAATCAAAGGCTTTCCATAAATCAGCTTTAAAACATATTTTTGTCCCTCTTGCTTTTGAGTGCCAATCTTTGACCAAGTCATTAGCAAGCAAAATGTTATGATGTATACTTCTCCCTTTGATGAAAGCAGCTTGATTTGGGCTAATAATCTTGTGTATTACCTTTTGCATTCTATTTGCCAATACTTTGGAGATGATCTTTTAAACAAAGTTGCATAATGATATGGGTCGATAGTTCTCTAGTAAATCAGCCCTTGCATTCTTCGGAATTAAAGAAATAAAAGTGCAATTCATCTCTCTAAGAATATGACCTGAAGAGAAGAAATGTTGGCAAGGCTTGATCACATCATTTCCAATAATAGACCAAGCAGTTTGGTAAAATTCAGTTGGAAATCCATCTGGACCTTGGCTTTTGTGCTTTGGTGACTTAATGACAACACGTACAATTTCGTCATCTGTAATTGGGGCATTGAGGATTGAAATAGCTTCCGAATCAAGTTTTCTAGTCGGCTCCACATGAATGTTATTAGGTTTCCCAGCTTGATTGGGTAAGGAATAAAAAAATTGCTCTATGTGTGCTTTAACCTCATCTAAATTCTCAATAAGATTATCATCTTTGTCTCTGCATTTGCTGATACGGTTAACAGCCCTTCGAGTAGCAATTGAAGCATAGAAAAATTTAGTATTGGAATCCCCTAGTGTAAGCCAATTCTGTCGAGACTTCTGCTTTGCAAAACTTTCCTCCTGTTTTAAGGCTTGCATGAAGTTATTTCTGGCTTCTGTCTCTTTGTAGATAATATTTTCATCATTTGGCTGAAGTTGCAGCTCATGTTGCAATGACATTAGTTCATTTCTGGAAAATTGAACTCTGGTGTTAATATTGCCAAAGGTATTTGTATTCCACTCCTTTAGTGCTGCTTTACAGGCTTTGAGCTTTTGACATAAGATGTAAGGGGGGGATCCATGCAGATTAACATTCCAAGTAGATCTGATAATATCAAGAAATTGAGGATGAGTACTCCACATGTTAAAGAATCTAATCGGTTTCATGCCTCTTGGTGTCGATTTTTCTGCGTGTATATACATTAAAGAATGGTTAGAAAACAAAGGAGCACCATACTCAAGAAGTGAATCTGGGTAAACTGTTAACCATTCATGATTAATCAAACACCTATCAAGTCGAGCCATTATTTTTCTGTTAGCAGCACCTTGATTACTCTAGGAGAGCCAATTACCCACAGATTTCATATCAAACAATGTTGCAGTGTCAATGTAATCATTAAAACTTTGAAGCTGGCTTTCTGAAAGTTGTCTACCCCCGTCTTTTTCATTTGTGTACCGAACAATATTAAAGTCTCCAAGAACAATCCAAGGTACATTGAGACAGCCATTTACAATATTAGTCAGGTCAGACCAAAGAGTATTTCTTTCTTGCATACTGTTTGAAGCATTTATACCAGTGAGATTGAATTGACAGCCATTCTTTTTATCCTCTACCTTAAGATGAATGAATTGATCAGTAGTAGAAATAAACCAAGCATTAATAGAGTTAGGATGCCATAAGACCCATATTCTACCAAAAGTTTCATTTGAGTCATTGGTAAACAATTCTGCGTCCGGCCATATTAAATTCTTTTGAGCTTGAACGCGCGATTGTTTAATTTTCGTTTCCACTAGAATAACAATATCACATGCGGCAGACTTGATTATTCTGTTGAGCTCCCGACATTTCTCCGGCTTATTAAGTCCGCGAACATTCCAGCATGTTATCTTCATTAGTAATAAACAAATGAAAAGGTAGTAAGGAATACATCCTACGACTTTGGATGGATTGTACCATCCTTTTTCTTATCCTTCTATTTTGTATTTTCCTCCCGCACAATATCCTTACCTTTTATGGGTTTATTCCTATATTTATCCACTTCATCTACAGCTTGCAGATTTTTAAACTTTAAAGTACCTTGAATCATGTGGTCTTGATTGGCAGGGTTTGTTGAAGCTCGATAAGATTGTGGCAGCACAATATCCTGGATAGTACTTATTGGAGCAGCCTGGCTAGAGAGGTTTGTTGGGGCATGAGTTTGTTGAGACAGAATATCCTTGTTGGCGATGTTTTTTGAGGTCTGAGTTTGTTGAGGAAGAATATCCTTGCTGACGAGATTTGCTTGGACCTGAGTTCGTTGAGCGATTGTAGATGGATCCGATGGTATTGGAAGAGATGAAGTTCCTGACTTATGCTTCTCCTGTCCACTAGTACCATGGGAAACCTCTGTTGTGGAAGGCTCTGACATTATAGGAAGAGATAAAGTTTTAGAATTGTCCTTCTGTCCGCGGTGCTTTCCTTGCGAGTCAGAGTGCTCAATAGTTTTTGCCACCATCGGTGCTACTGCCATTAGAGAAGAATCACTTTGTTGCTGAGGCACTTGACGTGGTCGATAGACCTTTGTGGTTGGTTTTGGGATTTGTTGACAAGCTCCATTTGCATGACCAAAAGATAAGCAACGCTGACATCGTTGTGGCTTCCAGGAATATGAGACATGTACCTTCCGAGTGTTCCCGTCAAGATCACGATAGAAAACCTCGTTAGGAAGATCTTCATCGGAAGAAACCAGCACACATGCTCGTGCAAATGCTAATCTCGTCTGAGCTGCTGTTGCTTTGTCGATGTAGAGTGGCTGTCCCAGAGTGCTGCATAACTTTACAATAAAACGTCGACTCCAAAGATGTAGAGGCAGTCCTTGAAAGGATACCCATAATGGAATAGACTGTAGGCTATCTAACTCCAAACGGACATCAGGAGACCAACGTCGTAGAATCATTGGATGACCGCGGATAGTCCAGAATCCTTCTAGGATTCGTTGCTCCTTTGTTTTCTGACCATTCTTTAATGTATATACACGCAGACAAAGCGACACCAAGAGGCAAGAAACCATTTAGATTCTTTAACATGTGGAGTACTCATCCTCAATTTCTTGATGTTATCAGATCTGCTTGGAATGTTAATGTGCATGGATCCCCCCCTTACATCTTATGTCAAAAGCTCAAAGCCTGTAAAACAGTACTAAAGGAGTGGAATACAAATACCTTTGGCAATGTTACCACCACAGTTCAATTTTGCAGGAAGGAACTAATGTCATTGCAACATGAGCTGCAACTTCAGCCAAATGATGAGAATATTATCTACAAAGAGACAGAAGCCAGAAATAACTTCATGCAAGCCTTAAAATAGGAGGAAACTTTTGCAAAGCAGAAGTCTCGACAGCATTGGCTTACATTAGGGGATTCCAATACTAAATTTTTCTATGCTTCAATTGCTACTCGAAGGGCTATTAACCGTATCAGCAAATGCAGAGACAAAGATGATAATCTTATTGAGAATTTAGATGAGGTTTTTTTTTTTGGTAAGTAAAAGTAAAATTCATTATGTGTTAGATAGCCTACAGTCTATTCCATTATGGGTATCCTTTCAAGGACTGCCTCTACATCTTTGGAGTCGACGTTTTATTGCAAAGTTATGCAGCACTCTGGGACAGCCACTCTACATCGACAAAGCAACAGCAGCTCAGACGAGATTAGCATTTGCACGAGCATGTGTGCTGGTTTCTTCCGATGAAGATCTTCCTAATGAAGTTTTCTATCGCGATCTTGACGGGAACACTCGGAAGGTACATGTCTCATATTCCTGGAAGCCACAACGATGTCAGCGTTGCTTATCTTTTGGTCATGCAAATGGAGCTTGTCAGCAAACCCCACAACCAACCACAAAGGTCTATCGACCACGTCAAGCACCTCAGCAACAAAGTGATTCTTCTCTAATGGCAGTAGCACCGATGGTGGCGAAAACTATTGAGCATTCCGACTCGCAAGGAAAGCACCGCGGACAGAAGGACAATTCCAAAACTTTATCTCTTCCTATAATGTCAGAGCCTTCCACAACAGAGGTTTCCCATGGTACTAGTGGACATGAGAAACATAAGTCAGGAACTTCATCTCTTCTAATATCATCGGATCCATCCACAATAGCTCAACGAACTCAGGCCCAAGCAAATCTCGCCAGCAACGATATTCTTCCTCAACAAACTCAGGCCACAACAAACATCGCCAACAAGGATATTCCGACTCAACAAACTCATGCCCCAACAAACCTCTCTAGCCACGCTGCTCCAACAAGTACTATCCAGGATATTGTGCTGCAACAATCTTATCGAGCTTCAACAAACCCTGCCAATCAAGACCACATGATTCAAGGTACTTTAAAGTTTAAAAATCTGCAAGCTGTAGATGAAGTGGATAAATATAGGAATAAAGCCATAAAAGGTAAGGATATTGTGCGGGAGGAAAATACAAAACCGACGGATAAGAAAAAGGATGGTACAATCTATCCAAAGTCGTAGGATGAATACCTTACTACTTTTTCATTTGTTTATTACTAATGAAGATAACATGCTGGAATGTTCGCGGACTGAATAAGTCGGAGAAATGTCGGGAGCTCAACAGAATAATCAAGTCTGCCGCATGTGATATTGTTATTCTAGTGGAAACGAAAATTAAACAATCGCGCGTTCAAGCTCAAAAGAATTTAATATGGCCGGACGCAGAACTGTTTACCAATGACTCAAATGAAACTTTTGGTAGAATATGGGTCTTATGGAATCCTAACTCTATTAATGCTTGGTTTATTTCTGCTACTGATCAATTCATTCATCTTAAGGTAGAGGATAAAAAGAATGGCTGTCAATTCAATTTCACTGGTATATATGCTTCAAACAGTATGCAAGAAAGAAATACTCTTTGGTCTGACCTGACTAATATTGTAAATGGCTGGCTCAATGTACCTTGGATTGTTCTTGGAGACTTTAATACTGTTCGGTACACAAATGAAAAAGTGGGGGGTAGACAACTTTCAGAAAGTCAGCTTCAAAGTTTTAATGATTACATTGACACTGCAGCATTGTTTGATATGAAATCTGTGGGTAATTGGCTCTCCTGGAGTAATCAAGGTGCTGCTAACAGAAAAATAATGGCTCGACTTGATAGGTGTTTGATTAACCATGAATGGTTAACAGTTTACCCAGATTCACTTCTTGAGTATGGTGCTCCTTTGTTTTCTGACCATTCTTTAATGTATATACACGCAGAAAAAGCGACACCAAGAGGCAAGAAACCGTTTAGATTCTTTAACATGTGGAGTACTCATCCTCAATTTCTTGATGTTATCAGATCTGCTTGGAATGTTAATGTGCATGGATCTCCCCCTTACATCTTATGTCAAAAGCTCAAAGCCTGTAAAGCAGCACTAAAGGAGTGGAATACAAATACCTTTGGCAATATTACCACCAGAGTTCAATTTTGCAGAAAGGAACTAATGTCATTGCAACATGAGCTGCAACTTCAGCCAAATGATGAAAATATTATCTACAAAGAGACGGAAGCCAGAAATAACTTCATGCAAGCCTTAAAACAGGAGGAAAGTTTTGCAAAGCAGAAGTCTCGACAGCATTGGCTTACACTAGGGGATTCCAAAACTAAATTTTTCTATGCTTCAATTGCTACTCGAAGGGCTGTTAACCGTATCAGCAAATGCAGAGACAAAGATGATAATCTTATTGAGAATTTAGATGAGGTTAAAGCACACACAGAGCAATTTTTTTATTCCTTACTCAATCAAGCTGGGAAACCTAATAACAATCATGTGGAGCCGACTAGAAAACTTGATTCGGAAGCTATTTCAATCCTCAATGCCCCAATTACAGATGACGAAATTGTATGTGTTGTCTTCAAGTCACCAAAGCACAAAAGCCCAGGTCCAGATGGATTTCCAGCTGAATTTTACCAAACTGCTTGGTCTATTATTGGAAATGATGTGATCAAAGCTTGCCAACATTTTTTCTCTTCAGGTCATATTCTTAGAGAGATGAATTGCACTTTTATTTCTTTAATTCCGAAGAATGCAGGGGCTGATTCACTAGAGAACTATCGACCCATATCATTATGCAACTTTATATATAAGATCATCTCCAAAGTATTGGCAAATAGAATGCAAAAGGTATTACACAAGATCATTAGCCCAAATCAAGCTGCTTTCATCAAAGGGAGAAGTATACATCATAACATTTTGCTTGCTAATGACTTGGTCAAAGATTTGCATTCAAAAGCAAGAGGGACAAAAATCTGCATTAAAGCTGATCTAAGGAAAGCCTTTGATTCAGTTAATAGGAAATTTATCTATAAGATGCTCCTTGATATGAACTTCCCACAGCAATGGATTAATTGGATTCAATCTTGCCTAGAAACTCCAAAGTTTTCGATACTCTTTAATGGCTCACCTATTGGTTTTTTTGGGAGCACGAATGGCATCCGACAAGGTGATCCACTCTCTCCGTATCTCTTTACTATTGCGATGGAAGGACTTAGCTGTATGTTGGAACACGCAGTCTTAAATGGCAGCATTAAGGTACCCAGTGCTGGTTCTGTTCATATATCACATATAACATTTGCAGATGACTTACTTATCTTTCTCCAAAATGAACCAACTTCAGTAAAGAACCTGGCTACCATTATTAATGACTTTGGTATGATTTCTGGACTTCAGTTAAATCATGCGAAAAGTAAAGTATATATGAGCCCTTACGTTGAGGATAAGGTCTTTATTTCACAAACTTTGGGGGTTAGTGAAGGAAGCTTGCCAGTTCCTTATTTGGGTCTCCCGCTCATATCCACAGGCATTCACAAAACCCACTGTCAACCTATCTTGCAAAAAATAAAGAATATAATTTCTTCTTGGAAAAATAGGTTTCTATCAAAAGCAGGACGACTCGAACTCATCCGTTCGGTATTGCACTCCTACTCTATATATTGGTGTAATGCATTTCTTCTGCCTGCTGGACTTCTCCAAGATATTGAACGGTTATTAATGAACTTCTTCTGGAATGGCACAAATGATAAGGCAATGCATATGGTAAATTGGGATAGCATTTGCAAACCGAAAGATGAAGGGGGGCTAAATTTGAGAAATACTAGAGATTGGAATCAAGCATGTTTGGTACAGCAATTGTGGGATCTTTTGCAAAACAAATGTTCCTTATGGTCACATTGGGTTTCTGCTAAGTATCTCTCAAAGGAATCAATATGGGAAATTTCAACAAGAACATACCACTCTGCAGCTTGGAAAGGAATTTTAAAGGCAAGGAATTGGCTAATCAAACACATTTCGTATGCAATCTCTTCTGGAACTAGTACTAATATGTGGTACGATCCTTGGGTGAATGGGAAGAGTATATTTCAATTATATGGCGACAGAATACGAAAAGATCTTGGGGCTCCCAAAGATTGGAAGGTTTCCGAGTTCATCGCTAACGGTAATTGGTGTCTCCCTAATCCTATTTCTCCTGAAATGTTATCACTTTGGCCGACTATCATAGCTATTCGAATCAGGAATAACTCTTCAGATATACTTATTTGGCCTCATGACAATGGTAAATTTAGTGCCACATCCGCATGGAATCAAATTAGGCAAAGAAATAACAAGTGGGTCCCAAGCAGTTGGACATGGGATCGACCGGGATCACAAAGACACTCCTTATGTACATGGCAGGCCCTTCTTAATAAACTACCGACAATAGACAATATGAAAAGAAGAGGTATCTATCATGTTAACCGATGCTCCCTTTGTTTGCAACAAGAAGAAACTGTTGACCACCTCTATTTTGCTTGTGATTATACAAAATGGATCTGGAAGGAGATTCTCCAGCGATTTGAACTCAATAGACTGCCGCAACCAAACTTGCACCAAGAACTAGGCGACCTTATGCAATGTTTCTCAAGAAAAGGGCCTCTTACACAACTGGCAAAGGTTATTTTCAGATGTGCTATTTGGTGGATGTGGAAGGAGAGATGTAATAGAATCTTTGAATGTCAACACACAAACAATGCTCAGCTCTTGAAAGAGATTATTAGAGACTCAAGATTCTGTATGGAGCATGAACTCAAAACCGAGCACTTCACCCGAAGAGAAAAAAATATTTTTATCAAATTTAATTTTGCTATTAGCTATGGATCTTGGGAATGATGCCAAATAATGTACCCACAGGTAGTTATAGTCTACAGCATGTGTAGTCATAACTATCGCATTAGCACTCTATGAGTTACTTGGCTTTGTCTATGACTTGTATAGATAAAGCTATTTGTAGAAACTTTACACATAATGAATTTTACTTTTACTGCTTGGGACCCACTTGTTATTTCTTTGCCTAATTTGATTCCATGCGGATGTGGCACTAAATTTACCATTGTCATGAGACCAAATAAGTATATCTGAAGAGTTGTTCCTGATTCGAATAGCTATGATAGTCGGCCAAAGTGATAACATTTCAGGAGAAATAGGATTAGGGAGACACCAAGTACCGTTAGCGATGAACTCGGAAACCTTCCAATCTTTGGGAGCCCCAAGATCTTTTCGTATTCTGTCGCCATATAATTGAAATATACTCTTCCCATTCACCCAAGGATCGTACCACATATTAGTACTAGTTCCAGAAGAGATTGCATACGAAATGTGTTTGATTAGCCAATTCCTTGCCTTTAAAATTCCTTTCCAAGCTGCAGAGTGGTATGTTCTTGTTGAAATTTCCCATATTGATTCCTTTGAGAGATACTTAGCAGAAACCCAATGTGACTATAAGGAACATTTGTTTTGCAAAAGATCCCACAATTGCTGTACCAGACAAGCTTGATTCCAATCTATAATATTTCTCAAGTTTAGCCCCCCTTCATCTTTCGGTTTGCAAATGCTATCCCAATTTACCATATGCATTGCCTTATCATTTGTGCCATTCCAGAAGAAGTTCATTAATAATCGTTCAATATCATGGAGAAGTCCAGCAGGCAGAAGAAATGCATTACACCAATATATAGAGTAGGAGTGCAATACCGAACGGATGAGTTCGAGTCGTCCTGCTCTTGATAGAAACCTATTTTTCCAAGAAGAAATTCTATTATTTATTTTTTGCAAGATAGGCTGACAATGGGTTTTGTGAATGCCTGTGGATATGAGCGGGAGACCCAAATAAGGAACTGGCAAGCTTCCCTCACTAACCCCCAAAGTTTGCACAATAAAGACCTTATCCTCAACGTAAGGGCTCATATATACTTTAATTTTCGCATGATTTAATTGTAGTCCAGAAACCATACCAAAGTCATTCATAATAGTAGCCAGGTTCTTTACTGAAGTTGGTTCATTTTGGAGAAAGATAAGTAAGTCATCTGCAAATGTTATATGTGATATATGAACAGAACCAACATTGGGTACCTTAATGCTGTCATTTAAGACTGCGTGTTCTAACATACAGCTAAGTCCTTCCATCGCAATAGTAAAAAGATACGGAGATAGTGGATCACCTTGTCGGATGCCATTCGTGCTCCCAAAAAAACCAATAGGTGAGCCATTAAAGAGTATCGAAAACTTTGGAGTTTCCAAGCAAGATTGAATCCAATTAACCCATTGCTGTGGGAAGTTCATATCGAGGAGCATCTTATAGATAAACTTCCTATTAACTGAATCAAAGGCTTTCCGTAAATCAGCTTTAAAACAGATTTTTGTCCCTCTTGCTTTTGAATGCAAATCTTTGACCAAGTCATTAGCAAGCAAAATGTTATGATGTATACTTCTCCCTTTGATGAAAGCAGCTTGATTTGGGCTAATAGTCTTGTGTATTACCTTTTGCATTCTATTTGCCAATACTTTGGAGATGATCTTGTAAACAAAGTTGCATAATGATATGGGTCGATAGTTCTCTAGTGAATCAGCCCCTACATTCTTCGGAATTAAAGAAATAAAAGTGCAATTCATCTCTAAGAATATGACCTGAAGAGAAGAAATGTTAGCAAGCCTTGATCACATCATTTCCAATAATAGACCAAGCAGTTTGGTAAAATTCAGCTGGAAATCCATCTGGACCTGGGCTTTTGTGCTTTGGTGACTTAAAGATAACACGTACAATTTCGTCATCTGTAATTGGGGCATTGAGGATTGAAATAGCTTCCGAATCAAGTTTTCTAGTCGGCTCCACATGAATGTTATTAGGTTTCCCAGCTTGATTGAGTAAGGAATAAAAAAATTGCTCTGTGTGTGCTTTAACCTCATCTAAATTCTCAATAAGATTATCATCTTTGTCTCTGCATTTGCTGATACGGCGACGAACTGTAGCGGCGACCAGATCTAGGGCGACGGTACTGTTACTGTTGCGGCGATGTCTATAGCGGCGACCAGATCTAGGGCGACGGTACTGTTGCGGCGACGAACTGTAGCTGCGACCAGATCTAGGGCGATGCTGTAGCGCGGTGACACTGTAGCGGCGACCAGATCTAGGGCGACGCTGTAGCGGCGACCAGATCTAGGACTGTTGTGGTGATCGGATCTCCTGCAGCATCAGCTTCTCCCCAAGGGCGACGAGACCAGATCTCCCTAGGGCGATGGTACTGTAGCGGAGATCTGATATACTGCAGCGGTGGCTTCTCCCTATGGCGACGATTCTGTAGTGGCGATCAGAAAAGGGATCAAACATGGCAGCGACGGCCCCTAAGGCTGGCGACGGTGGCGGGAGGGATGAAACGATGGCAAGGCCCCCTATCGCTCCCCCCCAAGTTGCTCTTCCACCATATCATTTCCAGAGAGAAACTCCTTTGACGAAGCAGCATCGAAGCAGGTCGCGCTCTAGATCGCGGCAGCCTGCTCTCATTTCCAGCGATCCTCGGCCTTGGACTAGCCTCTTCAAGGCTCCGGTTGGAAGTCCAGATCTAAGCTTGGAATTCATTACTCCAGAATTTCAGGCTGATAAGAAGATTGCTGTATACGAGACTGCTGATTCAGTAGAGCTTATTGAGACATGGTCTATGTCGATTGTTGGCTATGTGGTAGGTCTCAAAACTTCTTATTTCCCACTATCCTCATTTATTAAAACTCGATGGGGATTATCGTCATTTGATCTTCATATGCTGGAGAACGGATTCTTTGTTTGCAAGCTATACTCTGAAGAAGATCTGCAACGAATCCTCGAAGGATTCTGGACTATCCGCGGTCATCCAATGATTCTACGACGTTGGTCTCCTGATGTCCGTTTGGAGTTAGATAGCCTACAGTCTATTCCATTATGGGTATCCTTTCAAGTGTTAGGATCGAGAGCACTAAGAGGGGGGGGTGAATTAGTGCAGCGGAAATCTTACAGCGATTAAAAACCAAAAGCTGCGTTCGTTCAAAAACTGTTATGATGCAAAAGCAAATTCTCAGTTTGTATCTAAGTGCAGTTTGCGTCTAAGCGCAGATTGCGTCTAAGCGCAGTTTTGCGTCTAAGCGCAGTTTACGTCTAAACTCAGATTTACGTCTAAACGCTGTTTTACGTCTAAACGCAGATTTACGTCTAAACGCAGATTTACGTCTAAACGCAGACTTACGTCTAAACGCAGTTTTACGTCTAAATGCAGATTTACGTCTAAACTCAGATTTACGTCTTAAACTCAGATTTACGTCTAAACGCAGATTTACGTCTAAACGCAGTTTTACGTCTAAACTTTGAAACTTGTTTGTATACTCGCAGAAGGCAGTATGCAGTTGGAATCAAGACGTAAACGTGAACTGAGATCTGATGATTGAGCAAGGAAAGCCGATTTACGTCTGAATGCAGTTTTACGTCTAAATGCTGAAACTCGTTCGTAAAATCGTAGAGGAAAGTTTGCAGTTATCAATAGGATCAAAATGTAAGTATAAACTGCAAAGAAGCTCGTTCGTAAAAGCACGGAAGACAGTTCTGCAGAATCAAACGTAAACGTAAACAATAACGTATGAAAATACGAATTTACGTCTGAATGCAGATTCGGAAGAACAGCACTTAGAACTTGTTCGTGAAAGCGCAGAGAGCAGTAGTAAAGAGGGAGGTTTGCAGTAATGATAAAGTGCTCGAAAATAAACGCAAACCAGAGATTTAGAGTGGTTCGGTCAGCCTTGACCTACTCCACTTTTGGCTTCCTCCACCGACGAGGTTGCCGACGTCAACTAGGTGCCTTCCTTCAATGGGCGAAGGCCAAACTGCCCTTTTACAATTTCTCTCCTTTTGACAGGCTCAGGAGACAACCTTTACAGACCTTTCTCTCCTCACTTTACAACTGAAAA
The DNA here is from genome assembly GCF_036884655.1 of Musa acuminata AAA Group. Classification (NCBI taxonomy): domain Eukaryota; kingdom Viridiplantae; phylum Streptophyta; class Magnoliopsida; order Zingiberales; family Musaceae; genus Musa; species Musa acuminata. Next base: position 25,968,724 of record NC_088333.1, on the reverse strand, counting down.
CTTGAAGAACAGAAGGAGGAGACTTAAAGGCTTTACAACACTTTTGAGCTCTTAGAATCACAGAAAAGATCAAGATTTCGGTGTAGGTCTGTATCTTTTCAGTGCTGAATGGGTGGGGTATTTATAGGCCCCAACCCAATTCAAAATTCGAGCTCAAAACGATCAAATCGATCAAATCCCAGAATTCTGGGATCAGGCGGTTGCACCTCTTGACTGGAGAGGTGGCACCGCCTGGCAGAGCTCGAAGACTGAGCTCAGGCGATTGCTTCTCTCTGCCAGAGCTCGAAGACTGAGCTCGATGGTTCCATCACCTGGCAGAGCTCAAAGACTGAGCTTGGTGGTTGCATCACCTGGTAGAGCTCGAAACTGAGCTCGGTGGTTGCATCACCTGGCAGAGCTCGAAACTGAGCTCAAGCTGATGCACCTCTCTGCCAGAGCTCGAAGACTGAGCTTGGTGATTGCATCACCTGGCAGAGCTCGAGACTGAGCTCAGGCTGATGCACCTCTCTGCCAGAGCTCGAAGACTGAGCTCGATGGTTGCATCGCCTGGCAGAGCTCGAAACTTGAGCTCTGGCGGTGCAACCTCTTGGCAGAGGAGGTTGCACCGCCCAGTCTAGCTCGAAGACTGAGCTCTGGGCGGTTGCACCTCCCAGCCTCGCAGCCCTGGCGGTTGCACCTCCTGGCTGGGGCGGTTGCACCTCCCAACCCCACAGCCCAGGCGGTTGCACCTCCTGGCTGGGGCGGTTGCACCTCCTGGTGCAATCAGGGTCCGAATGGTTCACTCCATTCGGCCCAATTTGAATCTTTTTAGGGGCCCAATTGCCCCAAAGATTAAGCTAATGGGATCACCTCCCATTTTCATGCTTAATCATCATGCTAACTACGATTAACTCTAAGACAACTTCTGCAGCTTTGCTCCGATGCGTCAATCGCTTCTTCCGGCGAGTTTCCGGCCAACTTCCGTCGATCATCCGATAACCCTCGGTGATCCTTCTGCGGACATCCGGCATACTCCTGGACTTTGCGACGATCCACTTGGCGAGTTCCGACGAGCTTCGCTTGGCAAGCTTCTGGACTTCTCGGATCTGTTCTCGCTGAACCTCCGATGACCGTCCGAACTTCCGTCGAACTCTCGAACTCCCAACGTGATCATAATCTTGACTCCGGCGCAACACCTGCTGCTTGTCTAACTTTCATCGTAGTTAATCCTGCACAACAAAACAAAAACTTCGATCGAGACAATTTTTTTTTTTTGGTAAGTAAAAGTAAAATTCATTATGTGTAAAGTTTCTACAAATAGCTTTATCTATGCAAGTCATAGACAAAGCCAAGTAACTCATAGAGTGCTAATGCGATAGTTATGACTACACATGCTGTAGACTATAACTACCTGTGGGTACATTATTTGGCATCATTCCCAAGATCTTTAGCTAATAGCAAAATTAAATTTGATAAAAATATCTTTTTCTCTTCGGGTGAAGTGCTCGGTTTTGAGTTCATGCTCCATACAGGATCTTGAGTCTCTAATAATCTCTTTCAAGAGCTGAGCATTGTTTGTGTGTTGACATTTAAAGATTCTATTACATCTCTCCTTCCACATCCACCAAATAGCACATCTGAAAATAACCTTTGCCAGTTGTGTAAGAGGCCCTTTTCTTGAGAAACATTGCATAAGGTCGCCTAGTTCTTGGTGCAAGTTTGGTTGCGGCAGTTTATTGAGTTCAAATCGCTGAAGAATCTCCTTCCATATCCATTTTGTATAATCACAAGCAAAATAGAGGTGGTCAACAGTTTCTTCTTGTTGCAAACAAAGGGAGCATCGGTTAACATGATAGATACCTCTTCTTTTCATATTGTCTATTGTAGGTAGTTTATTGAGAAGGGCCTGCCATGTACATAAGGAGTGTCTTTGTGATCCCGGTCGATCCCATGTCCAACTGCTTGGGACCCACTTGTTATTTCTTTGCCTAATTTGATTCCATGCGGATGTGGCACTAAATTTACCATTGTCATGAGGCCAAATAAGTATATCTGAAGAGTTGTTCCTGATTCGAATAGCTATGATAGTCGGCCAAAGTGATAACATTTCAGGAGAAATAGGATTAGGGAGACACCAAGTACCGTTAGCGATGAACTCGGAAACCTTCCAGTCTTTGGGAGCCCCAAGATCTTTTCGTATTCTATCGCCATATAATTGAAATATACTCTTCCCATTCACCCAAGGATCGTACCACATATTAGTACTAGTTCCAGAAGAGATTGCATACGAAATGTGTTTGATTAGCCAATTCTTGCCTTTAAAATTCCTTTCCAAGCTGCAGAGTGGTATGTTCTTGTTGAAATTTCCCATATTGATTCCTTTGAGAGATACTTAGCAAAAACCCAATGTGACCATAAAGAACATTTGTTTTGCAAAAGATCCCAGAATTGCTGTACCAAACATGCTTGATTCCAATCTCTAGTATTTCTCAAATTTAGCCCCCCTTCATCTTTCGGTTTGCAAATGCTATCCCAATTTACCATATGCATTGCCTTATCATTTGTGCCATTCCAGAAGAAGTTCATTGATAACCGTTCAATATCTTGGAGAAGTCCAGCAGGCAGAAGAAATGCATTACACCAATATATAGAGTAGGAGTGCAATACCGAACGGATGAGTTCGAGTCGTCCTGCTTTTGATAGAAACCTATTTTTCCAAGAAGAAATTCTATTCTTTATTTTTTGCAAGATAGGTTGACAGTGGGTTTTGTGAATGCCTGTGGATATGAGCGGGAGACCCAAATAAGGAACTGGCAAGCTTCCTTCACTAACCCCCAAAGTTTATGAAATAAAGACCTTATCCTCAACGTAAGGGCTCATATATACTTTACTTTTCGCATGATTTAACTGAAGTCCAGAAACCATACCAAAGTCATTCATAATAGTAGCCAGGTTCTTTACTGAAGTTGGATCATTTTGGAGAAAGATAAGTAAGTCATCTGCAAATGTTATATGTGATATATGAACAGAACCAGCACTGGGTACCTTAATGCTGCCATTTAAGACTGCGTGTTCCAACATACAGCTAAGTCCTTCCATCGCAATAGTAAAGAGATACGGAGAGAGTGGATCACCTTGTCGGATGCCATTCGTGCTCCCAAAAAAACCAATAGGTGAGCCATTAAAGAGTATCGAAAACTTTGGAGTTTCTAGGCAAGATTGAATCCAATTAATCCATTGCTGTGGGAAGTTCATATCAAGGAGCATCTTATAGATAAATTTCCTATTAACTGAATCAAAGGCTTTCCTTAGATCAGCTTTAATGCAGATTTTTGTCCCTCTTGCTTTTGAATGCAAATCTTTGACCAAGTCATTAGCAAGCAAAATGTTATGATGTATACTTCTCCCTTTGATGAAAGCAGCTTGATTTGGGCTAATGATCTTGTGTAATACCTTTTGCATTCTATTTGCCAATACTTTGGAGATGAACTTGTATATAAAGTTACATAATGATATGGGTCGATAGTTCTCTAGTGAATCAGCCCCTGCATTCTTCGGAATTAAAGAAATAAAAGTGCAATTCATCTCTCTAAGAATATGACCTGAAGAGAAAAAATGTTGGCAAGCTTTGATCACATCATTTCCAATAATAGACCAAGCAGTTTGGTAAAATTCAGCTGGAAATCCATCTGGACCTGGGCTTTTGTGCTTTGGTGACTTAAAGATAACACGTACAATTTCGTCATCTGTAATTGGGGCATTGAGGATTGAAATAGCTTCCGAATCAAGTTTTCTAGTCGGCTCCACATGAATGTTATTAGGTTTCCCAGCTTGATAGAGTAAGGAATAAAAAAATTGCTCTGTGTGTGCTTTAACCTCATCTAAATTCTCAATAAGATTATCATCTTTGTCTCTGCATTTGCTGATACGGCGACAAACTGTAGCGGCGACCAGATCTAGGGCGACGGTACTGTTACTGTTGCGGCGATGACTGTAGCGGCGACCAGATCTAGGGCGACGGTACTGTTACGGTGACGCTGTAGCGGCGGCGACACTGTAGCGGCGACCAGATCTAGGGCGACGGTACTGTTGCGGCGACGAACTGTAGCTGCGACCAGATCTAGGGCGATGCTGTAGCGCGGCGACACTGTAGCGGCGACCAGATCTAGGGCGACGCTGTAGCGGCGACCAGATCTAGGACTGTTGTGGTGATCGGATCTCCTGCAGCATCAGCTTCTCCCCAAGGGCGACGAGACCAGATCTCCCTAGGGCGATGGTACTGTAGCGGAGATCTGATATACTGCAGCGGTGGCTTCTCCCTATGGCGACGATTCTGTAGTGGCGATCAGAAAAGGGATCAAACATGGCAGCGACGGCCCCTAAGGCTGGCGACGGTGGCGGGAGGGATGAAACGATGGCAAGGCCCCCTACCGCTCCCCCCCAAGTTGCTCTTCCACCATATCATTTCCAGAGAGAAACTCCTTTGACGAAGCAGCATCGAAGCAGGTCGCGCTCTAGATCGCGGCAGCCTGCTCTCATTTCCAGCGATCCTCGGCCTTGGACTAGCCTCTTCAAGGCTCCGGTTGGAAGTCCAGATCTAAGCTTGGAATTCATTACTCCAGAATTTCAGGCTGATAAGAAGATTGCTGTATACGAGACTGCTGATTCAGTAGAGCTTATTGAGACATGGTCTATGTCGATTGTTGGCTATGTGGTAGGTCTCAAAACTTCTTATTTCCCACTATCCTCATTTATTAAAACTCGATGGGGATTATCGTCATTTGATCTTCATATGCTGGAGAACGGATTCTTTGTTTGCAAGCTATACTCTGAAGAAGATCTGCAACGAATCCTCGAAGGATTCTGGACTATCCGCGGTCATCCAATGATTCTACGACGTTGGTCTCCTGATGTCCGTTTGGAGTTAGATAGCCTACAGTCTATTCCATTATGGGTATCCTTTCAAGTGTTAGGATCGAGAGCACTAAGAGGGGGGGGTGAATTAGTGCAGCGGAAATCTTACAGCGATTAAAAACCAAAAGCTGCGTTCGTTCAAAAACTGTTATGATGCAAAAGCAAATTCTCAGTTTGTATCTAAGTGCAGTTTGCGTCTAAGCGCAGATTGCGTCTAAGCGCAGTTTTGCGTCTAAGCGCAGTTTACGTCTAAACTCAGATTTACGTCTAAACGCTGTTTTACATCTAAACGCAGATTTACGTCTAAACGCAGATTTACGTCTAAACGCAGACTTACGTCTAAACGCAGTTTTACGTCTAAATGCAGATTTACGTCTAAACTCAGATTTACGTCTTAAACTCAGATTTACGTCTAAACGCAGATTTACGTCTAAACGCAGTTTTATGTCTAAACTTTGAAACTTGTTTGTATACTCGCAGAAGGCAGTATGCAGTTGGAATCAAGACGTAAACGTGAACTGAGATCTGATGATTGAGCAAGGAAAGCCGATTTACGTCTGAATGCAGTTTTACGTCTAAATGCTGAAACTCGTTCGTAAAATCGTAGAGGAAAGTTTGCAGTTATCAATAGGATCAAAATGTAAGTATAAACTGCAAAGAAGCTCGTTCGTAAAAGCACGGAAGACAGTTCTGCAGAATCAAACGTAAACGTAAACAATAACGTATGAAAATACGAATTTACGTCTGAATGCAGATTCGGAAGAACAGCACTTAGAACTTGTTCGTGAAAGCGCAGAGAGCAGTAGTAAAGAGGGAGGTTTGCAGTAATGATAAAGTGCTCGAAAATAAACGCAAACCAGAGATTTAGAGTGGTTCGGTCAGCCTTGACCTACTCCACTTTTGGCTTCCTCCACCGACGAGGTTGCCGACGTCAACTAGGTGCCTTCCTTCAATGGGCGAAGGCCAAACTGCCCTTTTACAATTTCTCTCCTTTTGACAGGCTCAGGAGACAACCTTTACAGACCTTTCTCTCCTCACTTTACAACTGAAAACTTGAAGAACAGAAGGAGGAGACTTAAAGGCTTTACAACACTTTTGAGCTCTTAGAATCACAGAAAAGATCAAGATTTCGGTGTAGGTCTGTATCTTTTCAGTGCTGAATGGGTGGGGTATTTATAGGCCCCAACCCAATTCAAAATTCGAGCTCAAAACGATCAAATCGATCAAATCCCAGAATTCTGGGATCAGGCGGTTGCACCTCTTGACTGGAGAGGTGGCACCGCCTGGCAGAGCTCGAAGACTGAGCTCAGGCGATTGCTTCTCTCTGCCAGAGCTCGAAGACTGAGCTCGATGGTTCCATCACCTGGCAGAGCTCAAAGACTGAGCTTGGTGGTTGCATCACCTGGTAGAGCTCGAAACTGAGCTCGGTGGTTGCATCACCTGGCAGAGCTCGAAACTGAGCTCAAGCTGATGCACCTCTCTGCCAGAGCTCGAAGACTGAGCTTGGTGATTGCATCACCTGGCAGAGCTCGAGACTGAGCTCAGGCTGATGCACCTCTCTGCCAGAGCTCGAAGACTGAGCTCGATGGTTGCATCGCCTGGCAGAGCTCGAAACTTGAGCTCTGGCGGTGCAACCTCTTGGCAGAGGAGGTTGCACCGCCCAGTCTAGCTCGAAGACTGAGCTCTGGGCGGTTGCACCTCCCAGCCTCGCAGCCCTGGCGGTTGCACCTCCTGGCTGGGGCGGTTGCACCTCCCAACCCCACAGCCCAGGCGGTTGCACCTCCTGGCTGGGGCGGTTGCACCTCCTGGTGCAATCAGGGTCCGAATGGTTCACTCCATTCGGCCCAATTTGAATCTTTTTAGGGGCCCAATTGCCCCAAAGATTAAGCTAATGGGATCACCTCCCATTTTCATGCTTAATCATCATGCTAACTACGATTAACTCTAAGACAACTTCTGCAGCTTTGCTCCGATGCGTCAATCGCTTCTTCCGGCGAGTTTCCGGCCAACTTCCGTCGATCATCCGATAACCCTCGGTGATCCTTCTGCGGACATCCGGCATACTCCTGGACTTTGCGACGATCCACTTGGCGAGTTCCGACGAGCTTCGCTTGGCAAGCTTCTGGACTTCTCGGATCTGTTCTCGCTGAACCTCCGACGACCGTCCGAACTTCCGTCGAACTCTCGAACTCCCAACGTGATCATAATCTTGACTCCGGCGCAACACCTGCTGCTTGTCTAACTTTCATCGTAGTTAATCCTGCACAACAAAACAAAAACTTCGATCGAGACAATTTTTTTTTTTTTGGTAAGTAAAAGTAAAATTCATTATGTGTAAAGTTTCTACAAATAGCTTTATCTATGCAAGTCATAGACAAAGCCAAGTAACTCATAGAGTGCTAATGCGATAGTTATGACTACACATGCTGTAGACTATAACTACCTGTGGGTACATTATTTGGCATCATTCCCAAGATCTTTAGCTAATAGCAAAATTAAATTTGATAAAAATATCTTTTTCTCTTCGGGTGAAGTGCTCGGTTTTGAGTTCATGCTCCATACAGGATCTTGAGTCTCTAATAATCTCTTTCAAGAGCTGAGCATTGTTTGTGTGTTGACATTTAAAGATTCTATTACATCTCTCCTTCCACATCCACCAAATAGCACATCTGAAAATAACCTTTGCCAGTTGTGTAAGAGGCCCTTTTCTTGAGAAACATTGCATAAGGTCGCCTAGTTCTTGGTGCAAGTTTGGTTGCGGCAGTCTATTGAGTTCAAATCGCTGGAGAATCTCCTTCCATATCCATTTTGTATAATCACAAGCAAAATAGAGGTGGTCAACAGTTTCTTCTTGTTGCAAACAAAGGGAGCATCGGTTAACATGATAGATACCTCTTCTTTTCATATTGTCTATTGTAGGTAGTTTATTGAGAAGGGCCTGCCATGTACATAAGGAGTGTCTTTGTGATCTCGGTCGATCCCATGTCCAACTGCTTGGGACCCACTTGTTATTTCTTTGCCTAATTTGATTCCATGCGGATGTGGCACTAAATTTACCATTGTCATGAGGCCAAATAAGTATATCTGAAGAGTTGTTCCTGATTCGAATAGCTATGATAGTCGGCCAAAGTGATAACATTTAAGGAGAAATAGGATTAGGGAGACACCAAAGTACCGTTAGCGATGAACTCGGAAACCTTCCAGTCTTTGGGAGCCCCAAGATCTTTTCGTATTCTATCGCCATATAATTGAAATATACTCTTCCCATTCACCCAAGGATCGTACCACATATTAGTACTAGTTCCAGAAGAGATTGCATACGAAATGTGTTTGATTAGCCAATTCTTGCCTTTAAAATTCCTTTCCAAGCTGCAGAGTGGTATGTTCTTGTTGAAATTTCCCATATTGATTCCTTTGAGAGATACTTAGCAAAAACCCAATGTGACCATAAAGAACATTTGTTTTGCAAAAGATCCCAGAATTGCTGTACCAAACATGCTTGATTCCAATCTCTAGTATTTCTCAAATTTAGCCCCCCTTCATCTTTCGGTTTGCAAATGCTATCCCAATTTACCATATGCATTGCCTTATCATTTGTGCCATTCCAGAAGAAGTTCATTGATAACCGTTCAATATCTTGGAGAAGTCCAGCAGGCAGAAGAAATGCATTACACCAATATATAGAGTAGGAGTGCAATACCGAACGGATGAGTTCGAGTCGTCCTGCTTTTGATAGAAACCTATTTTTCCAAGAAGAAATTCTATTCTTTATTTTTTGCAAGATAGGTTGACAGTGGGTTTTGTGAATGCCTGTGGATATGAGCGGGAGACCCAAATAAGGAACTGGCAAGCTTCCTTCACTAACCCCCAAAGTTTATGAAATAAAGACCTTATCCTCAACGTAAGGGCTCATATATACTTTACTTTTCGCATGATTTAACTGAAGTCCAGAAACCATACCAAAGTCATTCATAATAGTAGCCAGGTTCTTTACTGAAGTTGGATCATTTTGGAGAAAGATAAGTAAGTCATCTGCAAATGTTATATGTGATATATGAACAGAACCAGCACTGGGTACCTTAATGCTGCCATTTAAGACTGCGTGTTCCAACATACAGCTAAGTCCTTCCATCGCAATAGTAAAGAGATACGGAGAGAGTGGATCACCTTGTCGGATGCCATTCGTGCTCCCAAAAAAACCAATAGGTGAGCCATTAAAGAGTATCGAAAACTTTGGAGTTTCTAGGCAAGATTGAATCCAATTAATCCATTGCTGTGGGAAGTTCATATCAAGGAGCATCTTATAGATAAATTTCCTATTAACTGAATCAAAGGCTTTCCTTAGATCAGCTTTAATGCAGATTTTTGTCCCTCTTGCTTTTGAATGCAAATCTTTGACCAAGTCATTAGCAAGCAAAATGTTATGATGTATACTTCTCCCTTTGATGAAAGCAGCTTGATTTGGGCTAATGATCTTGTGTAATACCTTTTGCATTCTATTTGCCAATACTTTGGAGATGAACTTGTATATAAAGTTACATAATGATATGGGTCGATAGTTCTCTAGTGAATCAGCCCCTGCATTCTTCGGAATTAAAGAAATAAAAGTGCAATTCATCTCTCTAAGAATATGACCTGAAGAGAAAAAATGTTGGCAAGCTTTGATCACATCATTTCCAATAATAGACCAAGCAGTTTGGTAAAATTCAGCTGGAAATCCATCTGGACCTGGGCTTTTGTGCTTTGGTGACTTAAAGATAACACGTACAATTTCGTCATCTGTAATTGGGGCATTGAGGATTGAAATAGCTTCCGAATCAAGTTTTCTAGTCGGCTCCACATGAATGTTATTAGGTTTCCCAGCTTGATAGAGTAAGGAATAAAAAAATTGCTCTGTGTGTGCTTTAACCTCATCTAAATTCTCAATAAGATTATCATCTTTGTCTCTGCATTTGCTGATACGGCGACAAACTGTAGCGGCGACCAGATCTAGGGTGACGGTACTGTTACTGTTGCGGCGATGACTGTAGCGGCGACCAGATCTAGGGCGACGGTACTGTTACGGTGACGCTGTAGCGGCGGCGACACTGTAGCGGCGACCAGATCTAGGGCGACGGTACTGTTGCGGCGACGAACTGTAGCTGCGACCAGATCTAGGGCGATGCTGTAGCGCGGCGACACTGTAGCGGCGACCAGATCTAGGGCGACGCTGTAGCGGCGACCAGATCTAGGACTGTTGTGGTGATCGGATCTCCTGCAGCATCAGCTTCTCCCCAAGGGCGACGAGACCAGATCTCCCTAGGGCGATGGTACTGTAGCGGAGATCTGATATACTGCAGCGGTGGCTTCTCCCTATGGCGACGATTCTGTAGTGGCGATCAGAAAAGGGATCAAACATGGCAGCGACGGCCCCTAAGGCTGGCGACGGTGGCGGGAGGGATGAAACGATGGCAAGGCCCCCTACCGCTCCCCCCCAAGTTGCTCTTCCACCATATCATTTCCAGAGAGAAACTCCTTTGACGAAGCAGCATCGAAGCAGGTCGCGCTCTAGATCGCGGCAGCCTGCTCTCATTTCCAGCGATCCTCGGCCTTGGACTAGCCTCTTCAAGGCTCCGGTTGGAAGTCCAGATCTAAGCTTGGAATTCATTACTCCAGAATTTCAGGCTGATAAGAAGATTGCTGTATACGAGACTGCTGATTCAGTAGAGCTTATTGAGACATGGTCTATGTCGATTGTTGGCTATGTGGTAGGTCTCAAAACTTCTTATTTCCCACTATCCTCATTTATTAAAACTCGATGGGGATTATCGTCATTTGATCTTCATATGCTGGAGAACGGATTCTTTGTTTGCAAGCTATACTCTGAAGAAGATCTGCAACGAATCCTCGAAGGATTCTGGACTATCCGCGGTCATCCAATGATTCTACGACGTTGGTCTCCTGATGTCCGTTTGGAGTTAGATAGCCTACAGTCTATTCCATTATGGGTATCCTTTCAAGTGTTAGGATCGAGAGCACTAAGAGGGGGGGGGTGAATTAGTGCAGCGGAAATCTTACAGCGATTAAAAACCAAAAGCTGCGTTCGTTCAAAAACTGTTATGATGCAAAAGCAAATTCTCAGTTTGTATCTAAGTGCAGTTTGCGTCTATGCGCAGATTGCGTCTAAGCGCAGTTTTGCGTCTAAGCGCAGTTTACGTCTAAACTCAGATTTACGTCTAAACGCTGTTTTACGTCTAAACGCAGATTTACGTCTAAACGCAGATTTACGTCTAAACGCAGACTTACGTCTAAACGCAGTTTTACGTCTAAATGCAGATTTACGTCTAAACTCAGATTTACGTCTTAAACTCAGATTTACGTCTAAACGCAGATTTACGTCTAAACGCAGTTTTATGTCTAAACTTTGAAACTTGTTTGTATACTCGCAGAAGGCAGTATGCAGTTGGAATCAAGACGTAAACGTGAACTGAGATCTGATGATTGAGCAAGGAAAGCCGATTTACGTCTGAATGCAGTTTTACGTCTAAATGCTGAAACTCGTTCGTAAAATCGTAGAGGAAAGTTTGCAGTTATCAATAGGATCAAAATGTAAGTATAAACTGCAAAGAAGCTCGTTCGTAAAAGCACGGAAGACAGTTCTGCAGAATCAAACGTAAACGTAAACAATAACGTATGAAAATACGAATTTACGTCTGAATGCAGATTCGGAAGAACAGCACTTAGAACTTGTTCGTGAAAGCGCAGAGAGCAGTAGTAAAGAGGGAGGTTTGCAGTAATGATAAAGTGCTCGAAAATAAATGCAAACCAGAGATTTAGAGTGGTTCGGTCAGCCTTGACCTACTCCACTTTTGGCTTCCTCCACCGATGAGGTTGCCGACGTCAACTAGGTGCCTTCCTTCAATGGGCGAAGGCCAAACTGCCCTTTTACAATTTCTCTCCTTTTGACAGGCTCAGGAGACAACCTTTACAGACCTTTCTCTCCTCACTTTACAACTGAAAACTTGAAGAACAGAAGGAGGAGACTTAAAGGCTTTACAACACTTTTGAGCTCTTAGAATCACAGAAAAGATCAAGATTTCGGTGTAGGTCTGTATCTTTTCAGTGCTGAATGGGTGGGGTATTTATAGGCCCCAACCCAATTCAAAATTCGAGCTCAAAACGATCAAATCGATCAAATCCCAGAATTCTGGGATCAGGCGGTTGCACCTCTTGACTGGAGAGGTGGCACCGCCTGGCAGAGCTCGAAGACTGAGCTCAGGCGATTGCTTCTCTCTGCCAGAGCTCGAAGACTGAGCTCGATGGTTCCATCACCTGGCAGAGCTCAAAGACTGAGCTTGGTGGTTGCATCACCTGGTAGAGCTCGAAACTGAGCTCGGTGGTTGCATCACCTGGCAGAGCTCGAAACTGAGCTCAAGCTGATGCACCTCTCTGCCAGAGCTCGAAGACTGAGCTTGGTGATTGCATCACCTGGCAGAGCTCGAGACTGAGCTCAGGCTGATGCACCTCTCTGCCAGAGCTCGAAGACTGAGCTCGATGGTTGCATCGCCTGGCAGAGCTCGAAACTTGAGCTCTGGCGGTGCAACCTCTTGGCAGAGGAGGTTGCACCGCCCAGTCTAGCTCGAAGACTGAGCTCTGGGCGGTTGCACCTCCCAGCCTCGCAGCCCTGGCGGTTGCACCTCCTGGCTGGGGCGGTTGCACCTCCCAACCCCACAGCCCAGGCGGTTGCACCTCCTGGCTGGGGCGGTTGCACCTCCTGGTGCAATCAGGGTCCGAATGGTTCACTCCATTCGGCCCAATTTGAATCTTTTTAGGGGCCCAATTGCCCCAAAGATTAAGCTAATGGGATCACCTCCCATTTTCATGCTTAATCATCATGCTAACTACGATTAACTCTAAGACAACTTCTGCAGCTTTGCTCCGATGCGTCAATCGCTTCTTCCGGCGAGTTTCCGGCCAACTTCCGTCGATCATCCGATAACCCTCGGTGATCCTTCTGCGGACATCCGGCATACTCCTGGACTTTGCGACGATCCACTTGGCGAGTTCCGACGAGCTTCGCTTGGCAAGCTTCTGGACTTCTCGGATCTGTTCTCGCTGAACCTCCGACGACCGTCCGAACTTCCGTCGAACTCTCGAACTCCCAACGTGATCATAATCTTGACTCCGGCGCAACACCTGCTGCTTGTCTAACTTTCATCGTAGTTAATCCTGCACAACAAAACAAAAACTTCGATCGAGACAATTTTTTTTTTTTTGGTAAGTAAAAGTAAAATTCATTATGTGTAAAGTTTCTACAAATAGCTTTATCTATGCAAGTCATAGACAAAGCCAAGTAACTCATAGAGTGCTAATGCGATAGTTATGACTACACATGCTGTAGACTATAACTACCTGTGGGTACATTATTTGGCATCATTCCCAAGATCTTTAGCTAATAGCAAAATTAAATTTGATAAAAATATCTTTTTCTCTTCGGGTGAAGTGCTCGGTTTTGAGTTCATGCTCCATACAGGATCTTGAGTCTCTAATAATCTCTTTCAAGAGCTGAGCATTGTTTGTGTGTTGACATTTAAAGATTCTATTACATCTCTCCTTCCACATCCACCAAATAGCACATCTGAAAATAACCTTTGCTAGTTGTGTAAGAGGCCCTTTTCTTGAGAAACATTGCATAAGGTCGCCTAGTTCTTGGTGCAAGTTTGGTTGCGGCAGTCTATTGAGTTCAAATCGCTGGAGAATCTCCTTCCATATCCATTTTGTATAATCACAAGCAAAATAGAGGTGGTCAACAGTTTATTCTTGTTGCAAACAAAGGGAGCATCGGTTAACATGATAGATACCTCTTCTTTTCATATTGTCTATTGTAGGTAGTTTATTGAGAAGGGCCTGCCATGTACATAAGGAGTGTCTTTGTGATCCCGGTCGATCCCATGTCCAACTGCTTGGGACCCACTTGTTATTTCTTTGCCTAATTTGATTCCATGCGGATGTGGCACTAAATTTACCATTGTCATGAGGCCAAATAAGTATATCTGAAGAGTTGTTCCTGATTCGAATAGCTATGATAGTCGGCCAAAGTGATAACATTTCAGGAGAAATAGGATTAGGGAGACACCAAGTACCGTTAGCGATGAACTCGGAAACCTTCCAGTCTTTGGGAGCCCCAAGATCTTTTCGTATTCTATCGCCATATAATTGAAATATACTCTTCCCATTCACCCAAGGATCGTACCACATATTAGTACTAGTTCCAGAAGAGATTGCATACGAAATGTGTTTGATTAGCCAATTCTTGCCTTTAAAATTCCTTTCCAAGCTGCAGAGTGGTATGTTCTTGTTGAAATTTCCCATATTGATTCCTTTGAGAGATACTTAGCAAAAACCCAATGTGACCATAAAGAACATTTGTTTTGCAAAAGATCCCAGAATTGCTGTACCAAACATGCTTGATTCCAATCTCTAGTATTTCTCAAATTTAGCCCCCCTTCATCTTTCGGTTTGCAAATGCTATCCCAATTTACCATATGCATTGCCTTATCATTTGTGCCATTCCAGAAGAAGTTCATTAATAACCGTTCAATATCTTGGAGAAGTCCAGCAGGCAGAAGAAATGCATTACACCAATATATAGAGTAGGAGTGCAATACCGAACGGATGAGTTCGAGTCGTCCTGCTTTTGATAGAAACCTATTTTTCCAAGAAGAAATTCTATTCTTTATTTTTTGCAAGATAGGTTGACAGTGGGTTTTGTGAATGCCTGTGGATATGAGCGGGAGACCCAAATAAGGAACTGGCAAGCTTCCTTCACTAACCCCCAAAGTTTATGAAATAAAGACCTTATCCTCAACGTAAGGGCTCATATATACTTTACTTTTCGCATGATTTAACTGAAGTCCAGAAACCATACCAAAGTCATTCATAATAGTAGCCAGGTTCTTTACTGAAGTTGGATCATTTTGGAGAAAGATAAGTAAGTCATCTGCAAATGTTATATGTGATATATGAACAGAACCAGCACTGGGTACCTTAATGCTGCCATTTAAGACTGCGTGTTCCAACATACAGCTAAGTCCTTCCATCGCAATAGTAAAGAGATACGGAGAGAGTGGATCACCTTGTCGGATGCCATTCGTGCTCCAAAAAAAACCAATAGGTGAGCCATTAAAGAGTATCGAAAACTTTGGAGTTTCTAGGCAAGATTGAATCCAATTAATCCATTGCTGTGGGAAGTTCATATCAAGGAGCATCTTATAGATAAATTTCCTATTAACTGAATCAAAGGCTTTCCTTAGATCAGCTTTAATGCAGATTTTTGTCCCTCTTGCTTTTGAATGCAAATCTTTGACCAAGTCATTAGCAAGCAAAATGTTATGATGTATACTTCTCCCTTTGATGAAAGCAGCTTGATTTGGGCTAATGATCTTGTGTAATACCTTTTGCATTCTATTTGCCAATACTTTGGAGATGATCTTGTATATAAAGTTGCATAATGATATGGGTCGATAGTTCTCTAGTGAATCAGCCCCTGCATTCTTCGGAATTAAAGAAATAAAAGTGCAATTCATCTCTCTAAGAATATGACCTGAAGAGAAAAAATGTTGGCAAGCTTTGATCACATCATTTCCAATAATAGACCAAGCAGTTTGGTAAAATTCAGCTGGAAATCCATCTGGACCTGGACTTTTGTGCTTTGGTGACTTAAAGACAACACATACAATTTCGTCATCTGTAATTGGGGCATTGAGGATTGAAATAGCTTCCGAATCAAGTTTTCTAGTTGGCTCCACATGAATGTTATTAGGTTTCCCAGCTTGATTGAGTAAGGAATAAAAAAATTGCTCTGTGTGTGCTTTAACCTCATCTAAATTCTCAATAAGATTATCATCTTTGTCTCTGCATTTGCTGATACGGTTAACAGCCCTTCGAGTAGCAATTGAAGCATAGAAAAATTTAGTATTGGAATCCCCTAGTGTAAGCCAATGCTGTCGAGACTTCTGCTTTGCAAAACTTTCCTCCTGTTTTAAGGCTTGCATGAAGTTATTTCTGGATTCCGTCTCTTTGTAGATAATATTTTCATCATTTGGCTGAAGTTGCAGCTCATGTTGCAATGACATTAGTTCCTTTCTGCAAAATTGAACTCTGGTGGTAATATTGCCAAAGGTATTTGTATTCCACTCCTTTAGTGCTGCTTTACAGGCTTTGAGCTTTTGACATAAGATGTAAGGGGGAGATCCATGCACATTAACATTCCAAGCAGATCTGATAACATCAAGAAATTGAGGATGAGTACTCCACATGTTAAAGAATCTAAACGGTTTCTTGCCTCTTGGTGTCGCTTTTTCTGCGTGTATATACATTAAAGAATGGTCAGAAAACAAAGGAGCACCATACTCAAGAAGTGAATCTGGGTAAACTGTTAACCATTCATGATTAATCAAACACCTATCAAGTCGAGCCATTATTTTTCTGTTAGCAGCACCTTGATTACTCCAGGAGAGCCAATTACCCACAGATTTCATATCAAACAATGCTGCAGTGTCAATGTAATCATTAAAACTTTGAAGCTGACATTCTGAAAGTTGTCTACCCCCCACTTTTTCATTTGTGTACCGAACAGTATTAAAGTCTCCAAGAACAATCCAAGGTACATTGAGACAGCCATTTACAATATTAGTCAAGTCAGACCAAAGAGTATTTCTTTCTTGCATACTGTTTGAAGCATATATACCAGTGAAATTGAATTGACAGCCATTCGTTTTATCCTCTACCTTAAGATGAATGAATTGATCAGTAGCAGAAATAAACCAAGCATTAATAGAGTTAGGATTCCATAAGACCCATATTCTACCAAAAGTTTCATTTGAGTCATTGGTAAACAGTTCTGCGTCCGGCCATATTAAATTCTTTTGAGCTTGAACGCGCGATTGTTTAATTTTCGTTTCCACTAGAATAACAATATCACATGCGGCAGACTTGATTATTCTGTTGAGCTCCCGACATTTCTCCGACTTATTAAGTCCGCGAACATTCCAGCATGTTATCTTCATTAGTAATAAACAAATGAAAAGGTAGTAAGGTATTCATCCTACGACTTTGGATGGATTGTACCATCCTTTTTCTTATCCTTCGGTTTTGTATTTTCCTCCCGCACAATATCCTTACCTTTTATGGCTTTATTCCTATATTTATCCACTTCATCTACAGCTTGCAGATTTTTAAACTTTAAAGTACCTTGAATCATGTGGTCTTGTTGCAGATTGGCAGGCTCGATAAGATTGTTGCAGCACAATATCCTGGATAGTACTTGTTGGAGCAGCGTGGCTAGAGAGGTTTGTTGGGGCATGAGTTTGTTGAGTCGGAATATCCTTGTTGGCGATGTTTGTTGTGGCCTGAGTTTGTTGAGGAAGAATATCGTTGCTGGCGAGATTTGCTTGGGCCTGAGTTCGTTGAGCTATTGTGGATGGATCCGATGATATTAGAAGAGATGAAGTTCCTGACTTATGTTTCTCCTGTCCACTAGTACCATGGGAAACCTCTGTTGTGGAAGGCTCTGACATTATAGGAAGAGATAAAGTTTTGGAATTGTCCTTCTGTCCGCGGTGCTTTCCTTGCGAGTCGGAATGCTCAATAGTTTTCGCCACCATCGGTGCTACTGCCATTAGAGAAGAATCACTTTGTTGCTGAGGTGCTTGACGTGGTCGATAGACCTTTGTGGTTGGTTGTGGGGTTTGCTGACAAGCTCCATTTGCATGACCAAAAGATAAGCAACGCTGACATCGTTGTGGCTTCCAGGAATATGAGACATGTACCTTCCGAGTGTTCCCGTCAAGATCGCGATAGAAAACTTCATTAGGAAGATCTTCATCGGAAGAAACCAGCACACATGCTCGTGCAAATGCTAATCTCGTCTGAGCTGCTGTTGCTTTGTCGATGTAGAGTGGCTGTCCCAGAGTGCTGCATAACTTTGCAATAAAACGTCGACTCCAAAGATGTAGAGGCAGTCCTTGAAAGGATACCCATAATGGAATAGACTGTAGGCTATCTAACTCCAAACGGACATCAGGAGACCAACGTCGTAAAATCATTGGATGACCGCGGATAGTCCAGAATCCTTCGAGGATTCGTTGCAAATCTTCTTCAGAGTATAGCTTGCAAACAAAGAATCCGTTCTCCAGCATATGAAGATCAAATGACGATATTCCCCATCGAGTTTTGATAAATGAGGATAATGGGAAATAAGATGTTTTGAGACCTACCACATAGCCAACAATCGCCATTGACCATGTCTCAATAAGCTCTGCTGAATCAGCAGTCTCGTATACAGCAATCTTCTTATCAGCCTGAACTTCTGGCGTAATGAATTCCAAGCTTAGATCTGGACTTCCAACCGGAGCCTTGAATAGGCTAGTCCAAGGCCGAGGGTCATTGGAAATTAGAGCAGGCTGCCGCGATCTAGAGCGCGACCTGCTTCGATGCTGCTTCATCGAAGGAGTTTCTCTCTGGAGAGGATATGGTGGAGGAGCAACTTGAGGGATAACGGTAGGGAGTCTTGCCATCGTTTCAACCCTCCCGCCACCGTCGCCAGCCCTAGGGGCCGTCGATGCCATGTTTGATCCCTCTTCTGGTCACCGCTACAGAATCGTCACCATAGGGAAAAGTCACCGCTGCAGAATTTCAGATCGTCGCTACAGTACCGTCGCCCTAGATCTGGTCCCCGCTGCAGTGTCGTCGCCGCTACAGTACCGTCGAACCAGATCTGGTCGCGCTGCAGTGTCGTCGGCGCTACAGTACGTCGACCTAGATCTGGATCTGTTCACCGCTGCAGTGTCGCCGCCGCTACAGTACCGTCGCCCTAGATCTGGTCGCCGCTGCAGTATCGTCGCCGCTACAGTACCGTCGACCTAGATCTGGTCGCCGCTGCAGTGTCGTCGCCGCTACAGTATGTCGACCCAGATCTGGTCGCCGCTGCAGTGTCGTCGGCGCTACAGTACGTCGACCTCTGGGCATGTCCGGCATGTCATTGGTCTCTCGACGCTTCGTCCGATTCTTCGGCGCATCGTCCTCTTCTGCAGCCTATTGCCCAATCGGCCAGTCGACTCCGCAACTCCAATATCCTTGGCACAATACCCGCTCTTCTTGGCCCGATGCCCGAGTCCACGACCCGAAGCCTTCTGTCGATACGTCGACCGTTCCACCGGCCCGACGTCCAATCTTCTGACATGTTCCTCCGGCACAACATGATGTTCCTGCTTTAATTGTCTCATCCTGATCGAAGCATCCTGCGTCACTCAAAATGCAGATTAAATAATAAACATATATCAAGTAGTTTCATCATCAAAATACGAGATTCAACATCAAGGACTGCCTCTACATCTTTGGAGTCGACGTTTTATTGCAAAGTTATGCAGCACTCTGGGACAGCCACTCTACATCGACAAAGCAACAGCAGCTCAGACGAGATTAGCATTTGCACGAGCATGTGTGCTGGTTTCTTCCGATGAAGATCTTCCTAACGAGGTTTTCTATCGTGATCTTGACGGGAACACTCGGAAGGTACATGTCTCATATTCCTGGAAGCCACAACGATGTCAGCGGTGCTTATCTTTTGGTCATGCAAATGGAGCTTGTCAACAAACCCCAAAACCAACCACAAAGGTCTATCGACCACGTCAAGTGCCTCAGCAACAAAGGAATTCTTCTCTAATGGCAGTAGCACCGATGGTAGCAAAAACTATTGAGCACTCCGACTCGCAAGGAAAGCACCGCGGACAGAAGGACAATTCTAAAACTTTATCTCTTCCTATAATGTCAGAGCCTTCCACAACAGAGGTTTCCCATGGTACTAGTGGACAGGAGAAGCATAAGTCAGGAACTTCATCTCTTCCAATACCATCGGATTCATCTACAATCACTCAACGAACTCAGGTCCAAGCAAATCTCGTCAGCAAGGATATTCTTCCTCAACAAACTCAGGCCTCAACAAACATCACCAACAAGGATATTCTGTCTCAACAAACTCATGCCCCAACAAACCTCTCTAGCCAGGCTGCTCCAATAAGTACTATTCAGGATATTGTGCTGCAACAATCTTATCGAGCTTCAACAAACCCTGCCAATCAAGACCACATGATTCAAGGTACTTTAAAGTTTAAAAATCTGCAAGCTGTAGATGAAGTGGATAAATATAGGAATAAAGCCATAAAAGGTAAGGATATTGTGCGGGAGGAAAATACAAAACCGAAGGATAAGAAAAAGGATGGTACAATCCATCCAAAGTCGTAGGATGTATTCCTTACTACCTTTTCATTTGTTTATTACTAATGAAGATAACATGCTGGAATGTTCGCGGACTTAATAAGCCGGAGAAATATCGGGAGCTCAATAGAATAATCAAGTCTGCCGCATGTGATATTGTTATTCTAGTGGAAACGAAAATTAAACAATCGCGCGTTCAAGCTCAAAAGAATTTAATATGGCCGGACGCAGAATTGTTTACCAATGACTCAAATGAAACTTTTGGTAGAATATGGGTCTTATGGCATCCTAACTCTATTAATACTTGGTTTATTTCTGCTACTGATCAATTCATTCATCTTAAGGTAGAGGATAAAAAGAATGACTGTCAATTCAATCTCACTGGTATATATGCTTCAAACAGTTTGCAAGAAAGAAATACTCTTTGGTCTGACCTGACTAATATTGTAAATGACTGTCTCAATGTACCTTGGATTGTTCTTGGAGACTTTAATACTGTTCGGTACACTTTTTTTTTTTTTTTTGTAAGATACTGTTCGGTACACAAATGAAAAAGAGGGGGGTAGACAACTTTCAGAAAGCCAGCTTCAAAGTTTTAATGATTATATTGACACTACAGCATTGTTTGATATGAAATCTGTGGGTAATTGGCTCTCCTGGAGTAATCAAGGTGCTGCTAACAGAAAAATAATGGCTCGACTTGATAGGTGTTTGATTAATCATGAATGGTTAACAGTTTACCCAGATTCACTTCTTGAGTATGGTGCTCCTTTGTTTTCTAACCATTCTTTAATGTATATACACGCAGAAACCGTTTAGATTCTTTAACATGTGGAGTACTCATCCTCAATTTCTTGATATTATCAGATCTGCTTGGAATGTTAATGTGCATGGATCCCCCCCTTACATCTTATGTCAAAAACTCAAAGCCTGTAAAGCAGCACAAAATGAGTGGAATACAAATACCTTTGGCAATATTAACACCAGAGTTCAATTTTGCAGAAATGAACTAATGTCATTGCAACATGAGCTGCAACTTCAGCCAAATGATGAAAATATTATCTACAAAGAGACAGAAGCCAGAAATAACTTCATGCAAGCCTTAAAACAGGAGGAAAGTTTTACAAAGCAGAAGTCTCGACAGAATTGGCTTACACTAGGGGATTCCAATACTAAATTTTTCTATGCTTTATTTTAAAGTTTTTGGTTGTAAATGCTTCATTTTAAATGAAAAGGATGCCCTAGGTAAATTTGATGCTAAATCCGATGAAGCCATTTTTCTTGGTTACTCCTCTGTTTCTAAGGACTTTCCTGTCTTTAACAAAAGGACCTTAGTAATAGAAGAGTCTATTCATGTAGTTTTTATTGAAATTTCTGATTTAAAGAAAAATGATTTTGATGATGATCTTGGTTTTGATAATCTGAATTTAAACGAACCCCCTCCTCAAAATAGCCATTTGAATGCATCTTCTTCCGAAATTTCTTTACCCAAAGAATGGAAGTATGTAGATGCTCATCCAAAGGAGCTAATTATACTGAAGTTGGTTCATTTTGGAGAAAGATAAGTAAGTCATCTGCAAATGTTATATGTGATATATGAACAGAACCAGCACTGGGTACCTTAATGCTGCCATTTAAGACTGCGTTTTCCAACATACAGCTAAGTCCTTCCATCGCAATAGTAAAGAGATACGGAGAGAGTGGATCACCTTGTCGGATGCCATTCGTGCTCCCAAAAAAACCAATAGGTGAGCCATTAAAGAGTAACGAAAACTTTGGAGTTTCTAGGCAAGATTGAATCCAATTAATCCATTGCTGTGGGAAGTTCATATCAAGGAGCATCTTATAGATAAATTTCCTATTAACTGAATCAAAGGCTTTCCTTAGATCAGCTTTAATGCAGATTTTTGTCCCTCTTGCTTTTGAATGCAAATCTTTGACCAAGTCATTAGCAAGCAAAATGTTATGATGTATACTTCTCCCTTTGATGAAAGCAGCTTGATTTGGGCTAATGATCTTGTGTAATACCTTTTGCATTCTATTTGCCAATACTTTGGAGATGAACTTGTATATAAAGTTGCATAATGATATGGGTCGATAGTTCTCTAGTGAATCAGCCCCTGCATTCTTCGGAATTAAAGAAATAAAAGTGCAATTCATCTCTCTAAGAATATGACCTGAAGAGAAAAAAATGTTGGCAAGCTTTGATCACATCATTTCCAATAATAGACCAAGCAGTTTGGTAAAATTCAGTTGGAAATCCATCTGGACCTGGGCTTTTGTGCTTTGGTGACTTAAAGACAACACATACAATTTCGTCATATGTAATTGGGGCATTAAGGATTGAAATAGCTTCCGAATCAAGTTTTCTAGTCGGCTCCACATGAATGTTATTAGGTTTCCCAGCTTGATTGAGTAAGGAATAAAAAAATTGCTCTGTGTGTGCTTTAACCTCATCTAAATTCTCAATAAGATTATCATCTTTGTCTCTGCATTTGCTGATACGGTTAACAGCCCTTCGAGTAGCAATTGAAGCATAGAAAAATTTAGTATTGGAATCCCCTAGTGTAAGCCAATGCTGTCGAGACTTCTGCTTTGCAAAACTTTCCTCCTGTTTTAAGGCTTGCATGAAGTTATTTCTGGCTTCCGTCTCTTTGTAGATAATATTTTCATCATTTGGCTGAAGTTGCAGCTCATGTTGCAATGACATTAGTTCCTTTCTGCAAAATTGAACTCTGGTGGTAATATTGCCAAAGGTATTTGTATTCCACTCCTTTAGTGCTGCTTTACAGGCTTTGAGCTTTTGACATAAGATGTAAGGGGGAGATCCATGCACATTAACATTCCAAGCAGATCTGATAACATCAAGAAATTGAGGATGAGTACTCCACATGTTAAAGAATCTAAACGGTTTCTTGCCTCTTGGTGTCGCTTTTTCTGCGTGTATATACATTAAAGAATGGTCAGAAAACAAAGGAGTACCATACTCAAGAAGTGAATCTGGGTAAACTGTTAACCATTCATGGTTAATCAAACATCTATCAAGTCGAGCCATTATTTTTCTGTTAGCAGCACCTTGATTACTCCAGGAGAGCCAATTACCCACAGATTTCATATCAAACAATGCTACTATTATGAATGACTTTGGTATGGTTTCTGGACTTCAGTTAAATCATGCGAAAAGTAAAGTATATATGAGCCCTTACGTTGAGGATAAGGTCTTTATTTCACAAACTTTGGGGGTTAGTGAAGGAAGCTTGCCAGTTCCTTATTTGGGTCTCCCGCTCATATCCACAGGCATTCACAAAACCCACTGTCAACCTATCTTGCAAAAAATAAAGAATAGAATTTCTTCTTGGAAAAATAGGTTTCTATCAAAAGCAGGACGACTCGAACTCATCCGTTCGGTATTGCACTCCTACTCTATATATTGGTGTAATGCATTTCTTCTGCCTGCTGGACTTCTCCATGATATTGAACGGTTATTAATGAACTTCTTCTGGAATGGCACAAATGATAACGCAATGCATATGGTAAATTGGGATAGCATTTGCAAACCGAAAGATGAAGGGGGGCTAAATTTGAGAAATACTAGAGATTGGAATCAAGCATGTTTGGTACAGCAATTGTGGGATCTTTTGAAAAACAAATGTTCCTTATGGTCACATTGGGTTTTTGCTAAGTATCTCTCAAAGGAATCAATATGGGAAATTTCAACAAGAACATACCACTCTGCAGCTTGGAAAGGAATTTTAAAGGCAAGGAATTGGCTAATCAAACACATTTCGTATGCAATCTCTTCTGGAACTAGTACTAATATGTGGTACGATCCTTGGGTGAATGGGAAGAGTATATTTCAATTATATGGCGACAGAATACGAAAAGATCTTGGGGCTCCCAAAGACTGGAAGGTTTCCGAGTTCATCGCTAACGGTACTTGGTGTCTCCCTAATCCTATTTCTCCTGAAATGTTATCACTTTGGCCGACTATCATAGCTATTCGAATCAGGAACAACTCTTCAGATATACTTATTTGGCCTCATAACAATGGTAAATTTAGTGCCACATCTGCATGGAATCAAATTAGGCAAAGAAATAACAAGTGGGTCCCAAGCAGTTGGACATGGGATCGACCGGGATCACAAAGACACTCCTTATGTACATGGCAGGCCCTTCTCAATAAACTACCTACACTAGACAATATGAAAAGAAGAGGTATCTATCATGTTAACCGATGCTCCCTTTGTTTGCAACAAGAAGAAACTGTTGACCACCTCTATTTTGCTTGTGATTATACAAAATGGATATGGAAGGAGATTCTCCAGCGATTTGAACTCAATAGACTACCGCAACCAAACTTGCACCAAGAACTAGGCGACCTTATGCAATGTTTCTCAAGAAAAGGGCCTCTTACACAACTGGCAAAGGTTATTTTCAGATGTGCTATTTGGTGGATGTGGAAGGAGAGATGTAATAGAATCTTTGAATGTCAACACACAAACAATGCTCAGCTCTTGAAAGAGATTATTAGAGACTCAAGATCCTGTATGGAGCATGAAATCAAAACCGAGCACTTCACCCGAAGAGAAAAAGATATTTTTATCAAATTTAATTTTGCTATTAGCTAAAGATCTTGGGAATGATGCCAAATAATGTACCCACAGGTAGTTATAGTCTACAGCATGTGTAGTCATAACTATCGCATTAGAACTCTATGAGTTACTTGGCTTTGTCTATGACTTGTATAGATAAAGCTATTTGTAAAAACTTTACACATAATGAATTTTACTTTTACTTACCAAAAAAAAAAAAGGAGCTAATTATAGGAGATACAACAAAAGGGGTTCAAACTCGTTCTTCTTTCAAGAATTTTTGTGCTAACGCCGCTTTCCTTTCTCAAATTGAACCTAAATGCATTGACGAAGCCTTAAAAGATGATTTTTGGATCATTGCAATGCAAGAAGAATTGAACCAATTTGAGAGGAATGAGGTATGGAAGCTTGTTCCTAGACCAAGTGACCACTTAGTCATAGGTACTAAGTGGGTCTTTAGAAACAAGCAAGACGAAAATGGTATCGTGGTTAGAAACAAGGCTAGATTAGTGGCCAAAGGTTTCAACCAAGAAGAAGGTATCAATTACGAAGAAACCTTCGCTCCCGTGGC
The DNA here is from genome assembly GCF_036884655.1 of Musa acuminata AAA Group. Lineage (NCBI taxonomy): Eukaryota > Viridiplantae > Streptophyta > Magnoliopsida > Zingiberales > Musaceae > Musa > Musa acuminata. The sequence continues at coordinate 25,943,413 of NC_088333.1, read as the reverse complement.
TCGATTAGAAGCCATAAGGATGCTCCTTGCCTATGCTAGTAGTAATAATTTTAAACTATTTCAAATGGATGTCAAAAGTGCTTTCTTGAATGGTTTTATTTCCGAAGAAGTATATGTCGAACAACCTCCCGGATTTGAAAATTCTCTTCTTCCTAATCATGTATTCAAATTGACTAAAGCTCTCTATGGCTTGAAACAAGCTCCTAGAGCTTGGTATGAAAGGCTTAGTTCATTTCTTATTTTAAATAATTTTACCAAAGGCAAGGTTGATACTACATTGTTTATTAAACATTTTGAAAATAATTTTCTTATTATGCAAATTTATGTTGACGATATTATTTTTGGCTCTTCGGATGAATCACTATGTGAATCATTTGCCAAATGTAAGAGTCATAAATTTGAAATGAGTTTAATGGGTGAATTAACTTTCTTTTTAGGATTACAAATCAAACAACTTAGTGATGGTATATTTCTTAACCAATCCAAATATACATTAGAATTGTTAAAACGATTTAACATGGATAATTCAAAAGCAATAAACACCCCTATGAGTACTGCGACTAAGTTAGATATGGATGAAAATAGTGAAATTTTTGATCAAAAAATATATAGGGGAATGATAGGTAGTCTACTCTACCTCACCGCGACTAGACCAGATATTATGTTTAGTGTAGGACTTTGCGCTAGGTTTCAATCTAATCCTAAATTATCTCATCTGAAGAGTGTTAAAAGAATATTTATGTATCGTAAAGGAACTCCAAATTTAGGATTGTGGTATCCAAAATCTGAAAAATTTGATCTAATAGCTTATGCAGACGCCGATTTTGGTGGATGCAGGATAGATAGAAAAAGTACATCCGGAACATGCCAATTTTTAGGACATGCACTTGTTTCTTGGACTTCCAAGAAACAAAATTCAGTTGCACTATCTACGGCGGAAGCCGAATACATTGCTGCAAGTGCATGTTGTGCACAAGTCATTTGGATGAAAAATACATTAGAAGACTATGGAATTCACTTTAAAAACATTCCCATAAAATGTGATAATACTAGTTCCATATTTCTTACTAAAAATCCAATTCTGCACTCTAGAAGCACATCGACGTTAGGCATCATTTCATACGCGATCATGTCCTTAACAATGATGTTGTTCTAGAATTCATTGACACAAAGCATCAATTAGCAGATATATTTACAAAAGCTTTGAACGAAGATCAATTTGAATTCATTAGAAGGGATAGGCATGTTAAATTATCCCTAAAATGAGCTTCACGAAAAATGACTCGTCCTTTTCCTTTCTTTTGTGGATTTGATTTCTTCCTTCTTCTTCAATTCAAAATGATCCATTAACGTATAACTTATGATCTTGAGGGAAGAAGCTAAACAAAAGGGAGGAAGAAAAAATTTTTTTCTTTCCTCCGCGGGATGCCAGCGGTGACACCGCTCGGTTTGGCGGTGACACCGACCGAGCGACCCATATTAACCTGAGGGGTTAGGGCCGGCGGTGACACCGCTCCCAACCCGAAAAAAAAAACCTCTCAAAACCCTCTCCTATTCCCTCTAACCCTCATTCTAACTCTTGGAAGCATTGGAGAAGGATTCTTGGTGGTCCAAGCTTTCCATCTCTCAACATAATCTTCATAAGGTAACACTTGAAATCCCTCTTTTTGGTATCCCATTCCCTCTTTTCTTTCCTCTTTCCCTTGCTTATTTTTCACAATTTCATCATCATCTTGTCTAGATAATGGCTCCTAAGAGATCAAAAGGAAAAAGGATTGAAGATGATTCATTTGACCATGATCTTTTTAGATCAAAAGAGGTAGCCCTTAGCTTTCCAAAATTTGAAACACGATGTATCTATAAGGGAAAATACGTTGATCTGGATGAACTAGAGGACTTAGAACCCATTAGGTGGTTTGCACACCTAGAAGCTCTACCTCTACTACAAATAGATGAACCAATCTATCCGCGATTAGTTAGATTGTTCTATGCCAACCTATATGAGGACAACGATAGCCTAAGCACTTACATTCTAGGAAGACCCATTAGAATATTTGACAGCACTATTTGTTAGCTAATTGGCATAACTGAAAAAGATAGGGGAAGCTATTTTAAAGGTAAATGGGACGTCAACACAATAGGAGCAACCTATACCGAAGCCGTAGAAACAATTTTTACAAATCCAAACCTTGACTTCCTACCCAAGAGCTGTGAACACTTACTGCCTTTCAACTCTAAAATTCTTCATCACATTATCACAAGCATCATATTCCCCAAACAATTTCATTTTGACGAAATAAGTCAAATAGAGATAGGAACCATGTATTGGATTATGACCGGTCAGCATAATTGTTTTGGGTACTTAATTCGCCAACACATGCAGGATATTATGACTAAAGATACTATATTACCATATGGGAGGTTAATCACTAGATTTCTTCATGCCTATAACATTTGTATTCCACCCGATGAAGAATCTATTCAAAATGATCGATATAACATAATAAATAAAAACCTACTGAAAAGACTTAGGTGCACTTTTAGCAATGGCATATGAGTTAGGCAGCCTAGAAGGACGGATCCAATTCCTCCACCAATAGAACACCCCGAAACACCAATTCTTATGGGAAATTAATCTCTTCCTCCTAGTTCCTTTGGCGCAGCACCTTCAGCTCCTGTTTCCTTTTTTTTGGTAAGTAAAAGTAATTTGATTATGTGTAAAGTAAATTTTTTTGGTAAGCTCCTGTTTCCTCCTCTGAAGGTATCATTATGGCGGAACTGTCTCAGATCAAATCACAGCAAGAACAAATTCAGAATCAACAAGTTGAAATTTTGAAGACACTACGACAGATGAATGAAAAAATAGATATCATGTATCAGCACTGTAGATTACCTCCTAAGGATTAAATTGATGTATCTTTTTATTCTGTTCTGTTTGCTTTTAACAACAAGTTCAAGTTTGTCATCGATTGAACGATAACTGATCCTTCCTTTTAGATAAAAGGATTACTAAATGTCTTTTGGATAAACTATTTCTGGCAAATTTGAATGATGAACTTTGTTAAATGCTAAACCTTTTTTCTATGATCATCAATTAGCTGGCTTATCTCTTTTTGTTGATGACAAAGGGGGAGAAGTGATGACAAAGTGATGACTTACACCATAACGATAGCATGACTTATATGAATTACAAAAACTTGTGTGATATGAATATCTTATATGCCTTGCAAATCCTTGAAAATATCACAAGATTGATTATATTGAAAGCATGCCTTACATCTATATCATGAAATTTATATTGAAAATCTTTATCTTCTGTCGGAGCAAAATTCGCCCCTTATCATTTAACTTATGATTTTCATCGAAGTTTCGTACTTACTATTGTTTAATGAGGATAACGATAAGCTCTACGATTAGAACTTATCGGGTTATGCTTGAATCCAATGGATGGAATTCAAGTGTTTTTTTTATTTTCTCATAATATGCATATAGATAGGGGGAGTTATGTTTAACTCCATCATCAATTGATTGTCGTCATCAAATAGGGGGAGATTGCTGAATCTCAGATTTTGATGATATAATCAATTGGTGGGTTAATTGATCTAATCTATATTATTGAGTTAAGTGTGTAGGATTAACTACGATAACCAGAAAACAAAAAGCAAGGATACCGGAGTCAAGTTCGATGGACGTTTAAGAGTCCAAAGAATCGTCGGAGATGCTGCCGGAACCAACCGAGAAGAAATCGGGAACCTGTCGAAACTTTCGGAAGTTCGCCGAAGAGATTGTCGGAGGTTCATGGAGATCACCGAGAAGGCTCGACTACTCGTTAAAGTCATCACAAGTTCGAGAGCTTGATGGGAGTCCGTCGGAAGAAGTTCGTCGGAAAGCTCGCTGAAACAAAACTCGACGTTCGCGGTTGAAAACTTGCTTAGGATGTGTTTTGTTATGTAGTTCACTTGTAATTAGGATTAGGATTAAGAGATAATCCTATATCCTGGTTAGGGGCCAACTGGGCCCAAAGTCAGATTTGGTTTGGGCTAAAATGAAGCCAAACCAATGAACCGAAGAGCCAGGCGGTGGCACCGCCTGGCTGGGCGGTGACACCTCCTTGGCTGGGCGGTTGCACCGTCCAGCACCCGAGCGCTGGGCGGTGGCACCGCTTGGCTGGGCGGTGGCACCTCCAGCATCGGGAACCCAAAGAGAATTCAAATTTTGGAGCCCAAATTTGAATCCTCTTGAGGCCTATAAATACCCCTCAAATCTCAACTGAGGTTACAACTTTTGAGAAGCATTTGATTGATAGAAAAGTCTTAGAAAGTCTTAGCAAGTCTTGTTTTCAATTTGCTAGAGAGTTCTCCTCCTTCTTTCTTATTGAAAATTTGTAAGAGGTTGAACTGCTTGTAAAAGGTTGTAAGAGGGGTGTTTACCCTTCCATTTCAAGAGATTTGCTAATGGAAGGTGGGAGCCTCATCGAAGAGGGGCATCGCAAGTGAATGTAGGTCATTTGACCGAACCACTCTAAAATCGGCGTAATCTCTAGTTTGCATTTCATTATTGCTATTTACTTTACTCTAAAATCGGCACTGCTTTAGTTCCTTATTACCCTTGCTGTGCAACTTTAAGAATTTTCTTTCAAGTTAAGCTTTTCAAGTTCCGTTCTTATCATACGAAAGATTTTTCTAAAACCGAAGTTTTAATCCGCTGCACTAATTCACCCCCCTCTTAGTGCCGCTTCGATCCTAACATTTATGATTTGATATGTGTTTTTAGTGACCTAGGATGCTTCGATCAAGATGAGACAATTGAACGAGAAAAAATCATGTTGGGCCGGTGGAACATGTTAAAAGATTGGACATCGGACCAAAGGATTGGTCAACGTATCAGTAGAAGGCTTCAAGCTATGAATTTGGGCATCGAGCCAAGAAGAGCAGATATTATGCTAAGGATATTGGAGTTGTGGAGGTCAACTGGCCGATTGGACAATAGGCCACAAGAGAGGATGGTGCATTGAAGAATCAGATGAAGCGTCGATGGACCAATGACATGCCGGATAACATGATTCATGCTTAGTAATAATTGTCTAGATTGAAATATGTTTTTATGTGTGTAGGATTAACTATGATAGCAAGACATAAAGCAAAGTGAAGTCCCAGAGTCAAGGACGTGATTTCGTTGGGAGTGCGAGGGTTCGTCGGAAGTCCGGATGTTCGTCGGAAGTTCTGGCGAGAAGTCCTAGAGCTTGCCAAAGAAGCTCATCGAAACTCACTGAGAAGATCATCGTGAAGTCCAGGAGCTTGTCGGGAGTCCACTGGAACATTGTCGAGAGATCGTCAGAAGTTCGCCGGAAGCTCGCTAGAAGAAACCAAGACCTAGGGACTTGTTTAGCTGAAGTATGCCTTAGATTTTGTAGTTAATACGTAATTGGGATTGGAATTGAGCCAACCCAATTATGGGCCAGTTGGAACCATGTAAGGACTATGTTGGGCCTAATGAAAGGCCCAAACAGTGACCCAAGAAGTGGCACCATCGTGGCACAGTCTTTGAGATTGTGTCAGACGATGATACCACCAGTTTGGGTGGTGGTACCGCCTAGTGGCCTAGTGCCAGGCGGTGGTATCGCCAGACTGGGTGGTGGTACCACCTAGTGTAGTGTTAGTGTCAGACTGACACTAGCGGTGGTACTGCCCAGCACAGGTGGTGGTATTGTCTGGACCCAGGAAACCCAAGATGAGATGTTTTTAGGCTCCAAGTTTGAATCAACTTGAAGCCTATAAATACCCCTCTCATTCCTGGTTATGATACACAAGCACATAGAGTTTAAAAGTGAAGAAACACTGTTGCAATCACTTGAGAAATCCCCTCCTCTAATCTAAGTTTAGAATTCTATTTAGGAGGAGTGAGTGCTTGTAAAGGTTGTCTCCTATACCTATGAAATGGAGAAGAGGGGTGTAAAAGGTGGTTGGTCTTCGCCTATTGAAGGAAGATTGATAGTGGATGTCGATTTTTTTTTTTTGGTAAGTAAAAGTAAATTGATTAAGGCATCAGAACGAATATTTGAAACTTGTGGAGAGGTCGACGTACTGTAGCGGCGCGACACTGTAGCGGCGACCAGAGGCGACACTGTAGCGGCGACCAGATCTAGGGCGACGGTACTGTAGCGGCGGCGACACTACAGCGGCGACCAGATCTAGGGCGACACGACCAGATCTAGATCTAGGTCGACGTACTGTAGAGCCGACGACACTGCAGCGGCGACCAGATCTGGGTCGACGTTACTGTAGCGACGGGCGACACTGCAGCGACGACCAGATCTAGGGCGACACGACTAGATCTAGATCTAGGTCGACGTACTGTAGCGCCGACGACACTGCAGCGGCGACCAGATCTGGGTCGACGTACTGTAGCGGCGACGACACTGCAACGGCGACCAGATCTAGGTCGACGGTACTGTAGCGGCGACGATACTGCAGCGGCGACCAGATCTAGGGCGACGGTACTGTAGCGGCGACGACACTGCAGCGGCGACCAGATCCAGATCTAGGTCGACGTACTGTAGCGCCGACGACACTGCAGCGCGACCAGATCTGGTTCGACGGTACTGTAGCGGCGACGACACTGCAGCGGCGACCAGATCTAGGGCGACGGTACTGTAGCGACGATCTGAAATTCTGCAGCGGTGACTTATCCCTATGGTGACGATTCTGTAGCGGTGACCAGAAGAGGGATCAAACATGAAATCGACGGCCCCTAGGGCTGGCGACGGTGGCGGGAGGGTTGAAACGATGGCAAGACTCCCTACCGTTATCCCTCAAGTTGCTCCTCCACCATATCCTCTCCAGAGAGAAACTCCTTCGATGAAGCAGCATCGAAGCAGGTCGCGCTCTAGATCGCGGCAGCCTGCTCTAATTTCCAATGACCCTCGGCCTTGGACTAGCCTATTCAAGGCTCCGGTTGGAAGTCCAGATCTAAGCTTGGAATTCATTACGCCAGAAGTTCAGGCTGAAAAGAAGATTGCTGTATACGAGACTGCTGATTCAGCAGAGCTTATTGAGACATGGTCAATGGCGATTGTTGGCTATGTGGTAGGTCTCAAAACATCTTATTTCCCATTATCCTCATTTATCAAAACTCGATGGGGAATATCGTCATTTGATCTTCATATGCTGGAGAACGGATTCTTTATTTGCAAGCTATACTCTGAAGAAGATTTGCAACGAATCCTCGAAGGATTCTGGACTATCCGCGGTCATCCAATGATTTTACGACGTTGGTCTCCTGATGTCCGTTTGGAGTTAGATAGCCTACAGTCTATTCCATTATGGGTATCCTTTCAAGGACTGCCTCTACATCTTTGGAGTCGACGTTTTATTGCAAAGTTATGCAGCACTCTGGGACAGCCACTCTACATCGACAAAGCAACAGCAGCTCAGACGAGATTAGCATTTGCACGAGCATGTGTGCTGGTTTCTTCCGATGAAGATCTTCCTAATGAAGTTTTCTATCGCGATCTTGACGGGAACACTCGGAAGGTACATGTCTCATATTCCTGGAAGCCACAACGATGTCAGCGTTGCTTATCTTTTGGTCATGCAAATGGAGCTTGTCAGCAAACCCCACAACCAACCACAAAGGTCTATCGACCACGTCAAGCACCTCAGCAACAAAGTGATTCTTTTTTTGGTAAGTAAAAGTAAAATTCATTATGTGTAAAGTTTCTACAAATAGCTTTATCTATACAAGTCATAGACAAAGCCAAGTAACTCATAGAGTGCTAATGCGATAGTTATGACTACACATGCTGTAGACTATAACTACCTGTGGGTACATTATTTGGCATCATTCCCAAGATCCTTAGCTAATAGCAAAATTAAATTTGATAAAAATATCTTTTTCTCTTCGGGTGAAGTGCTCGGTTTTGAGTTCATGCTCCATACAGAATCTTGAGTCTCTAATAATCTCTTTCAAGAGCTGAGCATTGTTTGTGTGTTGACATTCAAAGATTCTATTACATCTCTCCTTCCACATCCACCAAATAGCACATCTGAAAATAACCTTTGCCAGTTGTGTAAGAGGCCCTTTTCTTGAGAAACATTGCATAAGGTCGCCTAGTTCTTGGTGCAAGTTTGGTTGCGGCAGTCTATTGAGTTCAAATCGCTGGAGAATCTCCTTCCATATCCATTTTGTATAATAAGGAGTGTCTTTGTGGTGGTCAACAGTTTCTTCTTGTTGCAAACAAAGGGAGCATCGGTTAACATGATAGATACCTCTTCTTTTCATATTGTCTATTGTAGGTAGTTTCTTGAGAAGGGCCTGCCATGTACATAAGGAGTGTCTTTGTGATCCCGGTCGATCCCATGTCCAACTGCTTGGGACCCACTTGTTATTTCTTTGCCTAATTTGATTCCATGCGGATGTGGCACTAAATTTACCATTGTCATGAGACCAAATAAGTATATCTGAAGAGTTGTTCCTGATTCGAATAGCTATGATAGTCGGCCAAAGTGATAACATTTCAGGAGAAATAGGATTAGGGAGACACCAAGTACCGTTAGCGATGAACTCGGAAACCTTCCAATCTTTGGGAGCCCCAAGATCTTTTCGTATTCTGTCGCCATATAATTGAAATATACTCTTCCCATTCACCCAAGGATCGTACCACATATTAGTACTAGTTCCAGAAGAGATTGCATACGAAATGTGTTTGATTAGCCAATTCCTTGCCTTTAAAATTCCTTTCCAAGCTGCAGAGTGGTATGTTCTTGTTGAAATTTCCCATATTGATTCCTTTGAGAGATACTTAGCAAAAACCCAATGTGACCATAAGGAACATTTGTTTTGCAAAAGATCCCACAATTGCTGTACCAGACAAGCTTGATTCCAATCTATAATATTTCTCAAGTTTAGCCCCCCTTCATCTTTCGGTTTGCAAATGCTATCCCAATTTACCATATGCATTGCCTTATCATTTGTGCCATTCCAGAAGAAGTTCATTAATAATCGTTCAATATCATGGAGAAGTCCAGCAGGCAGAAGAAATGCATTACACCAAAATATAGAGTAGGAGTGCAATACCGAACGGATGAGTTCGAGTCGTCCTGCTTTTGATAGAAACCTATTTTTCCAAGAAGAAATTCTATTATTTATTTTTTGCAAGATAGGCTGACAATGGGTTTTGTGAATGCTTGTGGATATGAGCGGGAGACCCAAATAAGGAACTGGCAAGCTTCCCTCACTAACCCCCAAAGTTTGCACAATAAAGACCTTATCCTCAACGTAAGGGCTCATATATACTTTACTTTTCGCATGATTTAATTGTAGTCCAGAAACCATACCAAAGTCATTCATAATAGTAGCCAGGTTCTTTACTGAAGTTGGTTCATTTTGGAGAAAGATAAGTAAGTCATCTGCAAATGTTATATGTGATATATGAACAGAACCAACATTGGGTACCTTAATGCTGTCATTTAAGACTGCGTGTTCTAACATACAGCTAAGTCCTTCCATCGCAATAGTAAAAAGATACGGAGATAGTGGATCACCTTGTCGGATGCCATTCGTGCTCCCAAAAAAACCAATAGGTGAGCCATTAAAGAGTATCGAAAACTTTGGAGTTTCCAAGCAAGATTGAATCCAATTAACCCATTGCTGTGGGAAGTTCATATCGAGGAGCATCTTATAGATAAACTTCCTATTAACTGAATCAAAGGCTTTCCGTAAATCAGCTTTAAAACAGATTTTTGTCCCTCTTGCTTTTGAATGCAAATCTTTGACCAAGTCATTAGCAAGCAAAATGTTATGATGTATACTTCTCCCTTTGATGAAAGCAGCTTGATTTGGGCTAATAATCTTGTGTATTACCTTTTGCATTCTATTTGCCAATACTTTGGAGATGATCTTGTAAACAAAGTTGCATAATGATATGGGTCGATAGTTCTCTAGTGAATCAGCCCCTGCATTCTTCGGAATTAAAGAAATAAAAGTGCAATTCATCTCTAAGAATATGACCTGAAGAGAAGAAATGTTGGCAAGCCTTGATCACATCATTTCCAATAATAGACCAAGCAGTTTGGTAAAATTCAGCTGGAAATCCATCTGGACCTGGGCTTTTGTGCTTTGGTGACTTAAAGATAACACGTACAATTTCGTCATCTGTAATTGGGGCATTGAGGATTGAAATAGCTTCCGAATCAAGTTTTCTAGTCGGCTCCACATGAATGTTATTAGGTTTCCCAGCTTGATTGAGTAAGGAATAAAAAAATTGCTCTGTGTGTGCTTTAACCTCATCTAAATTCTCAATAAGATTATCATCTTTGTCTCTGCATTTGCTGATACGGTTAACAGCCCTTCGAGTAGCAATTGAAGCATAGAAAAATTTAGTATTGGAGAACGGATTCTTTGCTGGAGAACGGATTCTTTGTTTGCAAGCTATACTCTGAAGAAGATTTGCAACGAATCCTCGAAGGATTCTGGACTATCCGCGGTCATCCAATGATTTTACGACGTTGGTCTCCTGATGTCCGTTTGGAGTTAGATAGCCTACAGTCTATTCCATTATGGGTATCCTTTCAAGGACTGCCTCTACATCTTTGGAGTCGACGTTTTATTGCAAAGTTATGCAGCACTCTGGGACAGCCACTCTACATCGACAAAGCAACAGCAGCTCAGACGAGATTAGCATTTGCACGAGCATGTGTGCTGGTTTCTTCCGATGAAGATCTTCCTAATGAAGTTTTCTATCGCGATCTTGACGGGAACACTCGGAAGGTACATGTCTCATATTCTTGGAAGCCACAACGATGTCAGCGTTGCTTATCTTTTGGTCATGCAAATGGAGCTTGTCAGCAAACCCCACAACCAACCACAAAGGTCTATCGACCACGTCAAGCACCTCAGCAACAAAGTGATTCTTCTCTAATGGCAGTAGCACCGATGGTGGCGAAAACTATTGAGCATTCCGACTCGCAAGGAAAGCACCGCGGACAGAAGGACAATTCCAAAACTTTATCTCTTCCTATAATGTCAGAGCCTTCCACAACAGAGGTTTCCCATGGTACTAGTGGACAGGAGAAACATAAGTCAGGAACTTCATCTCTTCTAATATCATCGGATCCATCCACAATAGCTCAACGAACTCAGGCCCAAGCAAATCTCGCCAGCAACGATATTCTTCCTCAACAAACTCAGGCCACAACAAACATCGCCAACAAGGATATTCCGACTCAACAAACTCATGCCCCAACAAATCTCTCTAGCCACGCTGCTCCAACAAGTACTATCCAGGATATTGTGCTGCAACAATCTTATCGAGCTTCAACAAACCCTGCCAATCAAGACCACATGATTCAAGGTACTTTAAAGTTTAAAAATCTGCAAGCTGTAGATGAAGTGGATAAATATAGGAATAAAGCCATAAAAGGTAAGGATATTGTGCGGGAGGAAAATACAAAACCGAAGGATAAGAAAAAGGATGGTACAATCCATCCAAAGTCGTAGGATGAATACCTTACTACCTTTTCATTTGTTTATTACTAATGAAGATAACATGCTGGAATGTTCGCGGACTTAATAAGTCGGAGAAATGTCGGGAGCTCAACAGAATAATCAAGTCTGCCGCATGTGATATTGTTATTCTAGTGGAAACGAAAATTAAACAATCGCGCGTTCAAGCTCAAAAGAATTTAATATGGCCGGACGCAGAACTGTTTACCAATGACTCAAATGAAACTTTTGGTAGAATATGGGTCTTATGGAATCCTAACTCTATTAATGCTTGGTTTATTTCTGCTACTGATCAATTCATTCATCTTAAGGTAGAGGATAAAAAGAATGGCTGTCAATTCAATTTCACTGGTATATATGCTTCAAACAGTATGCAAGAAAGAAATACTCTTTGGTCTGACCTGACTAATATTGTAAATGGCAGTCTCAATGTACCTTGGATTGTTCTTGGAGACTTTAATACTGTTCGGTACACAAATGAAAAAGTGGGGGGTAGACAACTTTCAGAAAGTCAGCTTCAAAGTTTTAATGATTACATTGACACTGCAGCATTGTTTGATATGAAATATGTGGGTAATTGGCTCTCCTGGAGTAATCAAGGTGCTGCTAACAGAAAAATAATAGCTCGACTTGATAGGTGTTTGATTAACCATGAATGGTTAACAGTTTACCCAGATTCACTTCTTGAGTATGGTGCTCCTTTGTTTTCTGACCATTCTTTAATGTATATACACGCAGAAAAAGCGACACCAAGAGGCAAGAAACCGTTTAGATTCTTTAACATGTGGAGTACTCATCCTCAATTTCTTGATGTTATCAGATCTGCTTGGAATGTTAATGTGCATGGATCTCCCCCTTACATCTTATGTCAAAAGCTCAAAGCCTGTAAAGCAGCACTAAAGGAGTGGAATACAAATAATACCTTTGGCAATATTACCACCAGAGTTCAATTTTGCACAAAGGAACTAATGTCATTGCAACATGAGCTGCAACTTCAGCCAAATGATGAAAATATTATCTACAAAGAGACGGAAGCCAGAAATAACTTAATGCAAGCCTTAAAACAGGAGGAAAGTTTTGCAAAGCAGAAGTCTCGACAGCATTGGCTTACACTAGGGGATTCCAATACTAAATTTTTCTATGCTTCAATTGCTACTCGAAGGGCTGTTAACCGTATCAGCAAATGCAGAGACAAAGATGATAATCTTATTGAGAATTTAGATGAGGTTAAAGCACACACAGAGCAATTTTTTTATTCCTTACTCAATCAAGCTGGGAAACCTAATAACATTCATGTGGAGCCGACTAGAAAACTTGATTCGGAAGCTATTTCAATCCTCAATGCCCCAATTACAGATGACGAAATTGTATGTGTTGTCTTTAAGTCACCAAAGCACAAAAGCCCAGGTCCAGATGGATTTCCAGCTGAATTTTACCAAACTGCTTGGTCTATTATTGGAAATGATGTGATCAAAGCTTGCCAACATTTTTTTCTCTTCAGGTCATATTCTTAGAGAGATGAATTGCACTTTTATTTCTTTAATTCCGAAGAATGCAGGGGCTGATTCACTAGAGAACTATCGACCCATATCATTATGCAACTTTATATACAAGATCATCTCCAAAGTATTGGCAAATAGAATGCAAAAGGTATTACACAAGATCATTAGCCCAAATCAAGCTGCTTTCATCAAAGGGAGAAGTATACATCATAACATTTTGCTTGCTAATGACTTGGTCAAAGATTTGCATTCAAAAGCAAGAGGGACAAAAATCTGCATTAAAGCTGATCTAAGGAAAGCCTTTGATTCAGTTAATAGGAAATTTATCTATAAGATGCTCCTTGATATGAACTTCCCACAGCAATGGATTAATTGGATTCAATCTTGCCTAGAAACTCCAAAGTTTTCGATACTGTTTAATGGCTCACCTATTGGTTTTTTTGGGAGCACGAATGGCATCCGACAAGGTGATCCACTCTCTCCGTATCTCTTTACTATTGCGATGGAAGGACTTAGCTGTATGTTGGAACACGCAGTCTTAAATGGCAGCATTAAGGTACCCAGTGCTGGTTCTGTTCATATATCACATATAACATTTGCAGATGACTTACTTATCTTTCTCCAAAATGAACCAACTTCAGTAAAGAACCTGGCTACTATTATGAATGACTTTGGTATGGTTTCTGGACTTCAGTTAAATCATGCGAAAAGTAAAGTATATATGAGCCCTTACGTTGAGGATAAGGTCTTTATTTCACAAACTTTGGGGGTTAGTGAAGGAAGCTTGCCAGTTCCTTATTTGGGTCTCCCGCTCATATCCACAGGCATTCACAAAACCCACTGTCAACCTATCTTGCAAAAAATAAAGAATAGAATTTCTTCTTGGAAAAATAGGTTTCTATCAAAAGCAGGACGACTCGAACTCATCCGTTCGGTATTGCACTCCTACTCTATATATTGGTGTAATGCATTTCTTCTGCCTGCTGGACTTCTCCAAGATATTGAACGGTTATTAATGAACTTCTTCTGGAATGGCACAAATGATAAGGCAATGCATATGGTAAATTGGGATAGCATTTGCAAACCGAAAGATGAAGGGGGGCTAAATTTGAGAAATACTAGAGATTGGAATCAAGCATGTTTGGTACAGCAATTGTGGGATCTTTTGCAAAACAAATGTTCCTTATGGTCACATTGGGTTTTTGCTAAGTATCTCTCAAAGGAATCAATATGGGAAATTTCAACAAGAACATACCACTCTGCAGCTTGGAAAGGAATTTTAAAGGCAAGGAATTGGCTAATCAAACACATTTCGTATGCAATCTCTTCTGGAACTAGTACTAATATGTGGTACGATCCTTGGGTGAATGGGAAGAGTATATTTCAATTATATGGCGACAGAATACGAAAAGATCTTGGGGCTCCCAAAGACTGGAAGGTTTCCGAGTTCATCGCTAACGGTACTTGGTGTCTCCCTAATCCTATTTCTCCTGAAATGTTATCACTTTGGCCGACTATCATAGCTATTCGAATCAGGAACAACTCTTCAGATATACTTATTTGGCCTCATGACAATGGTAAATTTAGTGCCACATCCGCATGGAATCAAATTAGGCAAAGAAATAACAAGTGGGTCCCAAGCAGTTGGACATGGGATCGACCGGGATCACAAAGACACTCCTTATGTACATGGCAGGCCCTTCTCAATAAACTACCTACAATAGACAATATGAAAAGAAGAGGTATCTATCATGTTAACCGATGCTCCCTTTGTTTGCAACAAGAAGAAACTGTTGACCACCTCTATTTTGCTTGTGATTATACAAAATGGATATGGAAGGAGATTCTCCAGCGATTTGAACTCAATAGACTGCTGCAACCAAACTTGCACCAAGAACTAGGCGACCTTATGCAATGTTTCTCAAGAAAAGGGCCTCTTACACAACTGGCAAAGGTTATTTTCAGATGTGCTATTTGGTGGATGTGGAAGGAGAGATGTAATAGAATCTTTGAATGTCAACACACAAACAATGCTC
The DNA here is from genome assembly GCF_036884655.1 of Musa acuminata AAA Group. NCBI lineage: Eukaryota > Viridiplantae > Streptophyta > Magnoliopsida > Zingiberales > Musaceae > Musa > Musa acuminata. The sequence continues at coordinate 25,928,373 of NC_088333.1, read as the reverse complement.
AGCTCTTGAAAGAGATTATTAGAGACTCAAGATCCTGTATGGAGCATGAACTCAAAACCGAGCACTTCACCCGAAGAGAAAAAGATATTTTTATCAAATTTAATTTTGCTATTAGCTAAAGATCTTGGGAATGATGCCAAATAATGTACCCACAGGTAGTTATAGTCTACAGCATGTGTAGTCATAACTATCGCATTAGCACTCTATGAGTTACTTGGCTTTGTCTATGACTTGTATAGATAAAGCTATTTGTAGAAACTTTACACATAATGAATTTTACTTTTACTTACCAAAAAAAAAAATGTACCATGGATTGTTCTTGGAGACTTTAATACTGTTCGGTACATAAATGAAAAAGTGGGGGGTAGACAACTTTCAGAAAGTCAGCTTCAAAGTTTTAATGATTACATTGACACTGCAGCATTGTTTGATATGAAATCTGTGGGTAATTGGCTCTCCTGGAGTAATCAAGGTGCTGCTAACAGAAAAATAATGGATCGACTTGATAGGTGTTTGATTAATCATGAATGGTTAACAGTTTACCCAGATTCACTTCTTGAGTATGGAGCTCCTTTGTTTTCTGACCATTCTTTAATGTATATACACGCAGAAAAAGCGACACCAAGAGGCAAGAAACCGTTTAGATTCTTTAACATGTGGAGTACTCATCCTCAATTTCATGATGTTATCAGATCTGCTTGGAATGTTAATGTGCATGGATCTCCCCCTTACATCTTATGTCAAAAGCTCAAAGCCTGTAAAGCAGCACTAAAGGAGTGGAATACAAATACCTTTGGCAATATTACCACCAGAGTTCAATTTTGCAGAAAGGAACTAATGTCATTGCAACATGAGCTGCAACTTCAGCCAAATGATGAAAATATTATCTACAAAGAGACGGAAGCCAGAAATAACTTCATGCAAGCCTTAAAACAGGAGGAAAGTTTTGCAAAGCAGAAGTCTCGACAGCATTGGCTTACACTAGGGGATTCCAATACTAAATTTTTCTATGCTTCAATTGCTACTCGAAGGGCTGTTAACCGTATCAGCAAATGCAGAGACAAAGATGATAATCTTATTGAGAATTTAGATGAGGTTAAAGTACACACAGAGTAATTTTTTTATTCCTTACTCAATCAAGCTGGGAAACCTAATAACATTCATGTGGAGCCGACTAGAAAACTTGATTCGGAAGCTATTTCAATCCTCAATGCCCCAATTACAGATGACGAAATTGTATGTGTTGTCTTTAAGTCACCAAAGCACAAAAGCCCAGGTCCAGATGGATTTCCAGCTGAATTTTACCAAACTGCTTGGTCTATTATTGGAAATGATGTGATCAAAGCTTGCCAACATTTTTTCTCTTCAGGTCATATTCTTAGAGAGATGAATTGCACTTTTATTTCTTTAATTCCGAAGAATGCAGGGGCTGATTCACTAGAGAACTATCGACCCATATCATTATGCAACTTTATATACAAGATCATATCCAAAGTATTGGCAAATAGAATGCAAAAGGTATTACACAAGATCATTAGTCCAAATCAAGCTGCTTTCATCAAAGGGAGAAGTATACATCATAACATTTTGCTTGCTAATGACTTGGTCAAAGATTTGCATTCAAAAGCAAGAGGGACAAAAATCTGCATTAAAGCTGATCTAAGGAAAGCCTTTGATTCAGTTAATAGGAAATTTATCTATAAGATGCTCCTTGATATGAACTTCCCACAGCAATGGATTAATTGGATTCAATCTTGCCTAGAAACTCCAAAGTTTTCGATACTGTTTAATGGCTCACCTATTGGTTTTTTTGGGAGCACGAATGGCATCCGACAAGGTGATCCACTCTCTCCGTATCTCTTTACTATTGCGATGGAAGGACTTAGCTGTATGTTGGAACACGCAGTCTTAAATGGCAGCATTAAGGTACCCAATGCTGGTTCTGTTCATATATCACATATAACATTTGCAGATGACTTACTTATCTTTCTCCAAAATGAACCAACTTCAGTAAAGAACCTGGCTACTATTATGAATGACTTTGGTATGGTTTCTGGACTTCAGTTAAATCATGCGAAAAGTAAAGTATATATGAGCCCTTACGTTGAGGATAAGGTCTTTATTTCACAAACTTTGGGGGTTAGTGAAGGAAGCTTGCCAGTTCCTTATTTGGGTCTCCCGCTCATATCCACAGGCATTCACAAAACCCACTGTCAACCTATCTTGCAAAAAATAAAGAATAGAATTTCTTCTTGGAAAAATAGGTTTCTATCAAAAGCAGGACGACTCGAACTCATCCGTTCGGTATTGCACTCCTACTCTATATATTGGTGTAATGCATTTCTTCTGCCTGCTGGACTTCTCCAAGATATTGAACGGTTATTAATGAACTTCTTCTGGAATGGCACAAATGATAAGGCAATGCATATGGTAAATTGGGATAGCATTTGCAAACCGAAAGATGAAGGGGGGCTAAATTTGAGAAATACTAGAGATTGGAATCAAGCATATTTGGTACAGCAATTGTGGGATCTTTTGCAAAACAAATGTTCCTTATGGTCACATTGGGTTTTTGCTAAGTATCTCTCAAAGGAATCAATATGGGAAATTTCAACAAGAACATACCACTCTGCAGCTTGGAAAGGAATTTTAAAGGCAAGGAATTGGCTAATCAAACACATTTCGTATGCAATCTCTTCTGGAACTAGTACTAATATGTGGTACGATCCTTGGGTGAATGGGAAGAGTATATTTCAATTATATGGCGACAGAATACGAAAAGATCTTGGGGCTCCCAAAGACTGGAAGGTTTCCGAGTTCATCGCTAACGGTACTTGGTGTCTCCCTAATCCTATTTCTCCTGAAATGTTATCACTTTGGCCGACTATTATAGCTATTCGAATCAGGAACAACTCTTCAGATATACTTATTTGGCCTCATGACAATGGTAAATTTAGTGCCACATCCGCATGGAATCAAATTAGGCCAAGAAATAACAAGTGGGTCCCAAGCAGTTGGACATGGGATCGACCGGGATCACAAAGACACTCCTTATGTACATGGCAGGCCCTTCTCAATAAACTACCTACAATAGACAATATGAAAAGAAGAGGTATCTATCATGTTAACCGATGCTACCTTTGTTTGCAACAAGAAGAAACTGTTGACCATCTCTATTTTGCTTGTGATTATACAAAATGGATATGGAAGGAGATTCTCCAGCGATTTGAACTCAATAGACTGCCGCAACCAAACTTGCACCAAGAACTAGGCGACCTTATGCAATGTTTCTCAAGAAAAGGGCCTCTTACACAACTGGCAAAGGTTATTTTCAGATGTGCTATTTGGTGGATGTGGAAGGAGAGATGTAATAGAATCTTTGAATGTCAACACACAAACAATGCTCAGCTCTTGAAAGAGATTATTAGAGACTCAAGATCCTGTATGGAGCATGAACTCAAAACCGAGCACTTCACCCGAAGAGAAAAAGATATTTTTATCAAATTTAATTTTGCTATTAGCTAAAGATCTTGGGAATGATGCCAAATAATGTACCCACAGGTAGTTATAGTCTACAGCATGTGTAGTCATAACTATCGCATTAGCACTCTATGAGTTACTTGGCTTTGTCTATTACTTGTATAGATAAAGCTATTTGTAGAAACTTTACACATAATGAATTTTACTTTTACTTACCAAAAAAAAAAGTAAATTGATTATGTGTAAAGTTTCTACAAATAGCTTTATCTATACAAGTCATAGACAAAGCGAAGTAACTCATAGAGTGCGAATGCGATAGTTATGACTACACATGCTGTAGACTATAACTTCTAATTATAATCAATATAGAAAATGTTTATCCAGATATATCAAAACTACCTGTGGGTACATAATTTGGCATCATTCACAAGATCTTTAGCTAAGAGCAAAATTAAATTTGATAAAAATATCTTTTTCTCTTTGGGTAAAGTGCTCCGTTTTGAGATCTTGCTCCATACAGGATCTTGAGTCTCTAATAATCTCTTTCAATAATTGAGCATTGTTTGTGTGTTGGCATTCAAATATTTTGTTACATCTCTCCTTCCACATCCACCAAATAGCGCATCTGAAAGTAACCTTTGCCAGTTGTGTTAGAGGCCCTTTTCTTGAGAAACATTGCATGAGGTCGCTTAGTTCTTGGTGCAAGTTTGGTTGCAGCAGTCTATTGAGAAACATTCAGATAGTGGATGTCGATGGCCTCGACGGAAGAGGAATCGACGGAGTGGATGTAAGTCATGACGATCGAACCGCTATAAAATTAGTGAGTTCTCTGGTTTGCATTTCTATTGTTTTCATTTACTTTACTGCAAACTATTTTACTTGCTTACTACCTTCAATACAATTACGAACACATGTTTCAAGTTAAGTTTTTGAAATTGGTTTTTATCGTACGAAAGAATTTTTCGAAACCGATGTGATTTTACCACTGCACTAATTCACCCCCCCCCCCCTCTTAGTGCGGACTCTTTTCCTAACATATATGTACTTTCACACTATACGTCAAAGTATATATATGCATTACATGTCATAATATATGTACTTTCACACTATATGTCAAAGCATATATGTGCATTACATGTCATAAAATATCCATGCATTCTCACACCACACATTATACAAAACATATTCACTACTATACTACATGTTATTATATATACATACATACAGTTTATTTTCATTGTAATTCATATAGTTTTATGTTTACAAAATATATACGTTCACATTTAGCTGGTGACAATCATATTATTCAAAACATGCTTTTTAAAATATATTATGAATATAATAACTTATATGACCACTATTTTATAGTGAATTAAACTTATATTTACTTGATTTAACTAAAAAATGAAGATAATAGTGAAGGGCCACATTCCTTAATAATTAAGTGTACTAAGAAATGATATACCTATAAAATTAGGAGCATAAGGTCATGAAATACCTTCATTAAGAACATTATCTCTTGAATTATTAATTTATATTTATAATAACTCATAGTAATAATTCATTTTTTTTGGTAAGTTCATAGTAATAATTCATGGAAGAATTTTGCTAAAGTCACTTCTAAAATAGTATATACTTAACTTAAAAATTTATTTAAATTTTACTATTATTTTTTTAATAATTTTCTCTATAATTAATGAATTAGTTAGTATTACTCAAACTATCGTATAACTTTGTGAAAAAGTTTTTCTTCACTAATTTAGCTGACCAAATGACCTTAAATTATCATAAAATTTTATAGAAAATAAGGAGACATATAAAACTAAATTCACACAAATTTTTAGCTTAAAACAAAATTATTTAAAGGCTAAACTATCCTCTTAATTCACTACTAACATCTATTCTATTTTGCTAAAACTTTTTTTTGGTAAGTAAAAGTAAATTGATTATGTGTAAAGTTTCTACAAATAGCTTTATCTATACAAGTCATAAACAAAGCCAAGTAACTCATAGAGTGCGAATGCGATAGTTATGACTACACATGCTGTAGATAGAAAATATTTACTTACCAAAAAAAAAAAAAAAAAAAATATAGAAAATATTTATCCAGATATATCAAAACTACCTGTGGGTACATAATTTGGCATCATTCCCAAGATCTTTAGCTAATAGCAAAATTAAATTTGATAAAAATATCTTTTTCTCTTTGGGTAAAGTGCTCCGTTTTGAGATCTTGCTCCATACAAGATCTTGAGTCTCTAATAATCTCTTTCAATAATTGAGCATTGTTTGTGTGTTGGCATTCAAATATTCTGTTACATCTCTCCTTCCACATCCACCAAATAGCGCATCTGAAAGTAACCTTCCGCAACCAAACTTGCACCAAGAAACTAAGCGACCTCATGCAATGTTTCTCAAGAAAAGGGCCTTTTGCTAAAACTCGGTTGAGACTATTTGAATTTATAAACTTCATATCTCGATGCACATATGTAGTATTCACTCAATTCTAAATCCCATAGAGTCCTAAGAATTTTTTTTAAAATATATTAAAAAGACAAAGCCTAATCATATCCCTAAGAGGGTCAATTCTATAGAAAACAAAAGATTCTTCATACCTCAAATTGAACCAAATAATAACTCTATGTAACAACCTCATATTAAAGTCATACTAGAGGTCTTAAAATTGTAAAAGATTCATACAAACATATCCAAAAATCAAAGTTTAGGTTAATCAAAAGTAGTTGAAAACATCAGTTTATAATCTGTAAAACTGAAATGCTTGGTAAAAAGGATGAGCTCAAAATAAGATAGAGATGCTTAAGAAATTATCTTAAGGTCTATATTTTGATCCTCTTAGGCCTTGTTTCATATTTTTTTTACTAACATAATTCTAATATTGTAGCAACTTTAATTGAGTATAATTTAATTGGGAATGATGCCAAATTATGTACCCACAGGTAGTTTTGATATATCTGGATAAATATTTTATATATTGATTATAATTAGGAGTTATAGTCTACAGCATGTGTAGTCATAACTATCGCATTCGCACTCTATGAGTTACTTGGCTTTGTCTATGACTTGTATAGATAAAGCTATTTGTAGAAACTTTACACATAATCAATTTACTTTTACTTACCAAAAAAAAATATAATTTAGTTTGACAAAGATGATATTTTTGATCTAAACTCATCATTTAATCTTATTTATGTATCTCAATATTTAGTATAACACTCGTCTTTGATTTGTATCTCCATATAATTTTTTATTACTTTATCTATGACTAAGTAGCTGTTAGGAATGAATGGACACTAAGAGGGAGAGTGAATTAGTACAGCGGATAAAAGTTATCAGTTCAAAAAACGCTTCTTACGATTAAAATTGATTTCAAAAAAATAACTTAAAATCTCGTTTACAAGTGTAGTGAAAGTAGTAAGCAGGTAAGACAGTTTGCAGTAAAGGTAAATTGTAAGAAGTAAATACAAACCGAGTTTTATAGTGGTTCTGTCGTAATGACCTATATCCACTTCACCGATTCCTCTTCCGTCGAGGCCACCGGCATCCACTAAAGATCTTCCTTCAATGGGCGAAGATCAACTTGTTAGGAATGAGTTGACACTAAGAGGAGGGAGGGGGGGGGAAGAGGGGGAGGGGGTGGTGGGAGAATTAGTGTAGCAGAAAAATCATCACTTCAATAAAACTTTCGTTCAATTAAAAAATCGATTTTGACAAAAATCATTTCATAAAGATAATTAACTTGGAAGCGTAAGGGAGCATGTAGTAGATGTAAAACACGTAAGGTAGTTTGCAATTAAAGTAAATTGCTCAAAAGAAATGCAAACCAGATTTTTATAGTGGTTCGGTCGTCGTGACCTACATCCACTCCACTGATTCCTCTTCCGTCGAGGCCACTGGCATCCACTATCGATCTTCCTTTAATGGGTGAAGATCAACTATACTTACAACTCGATTCTCCTTTTGACAGGTTCAGGAGAGAACCTTTGCAGCCCCTCTTTACTCCTCTCTCACACTATACTAACAGCTTTGAGAGGAGTTTATACATAATTAAAATAGAGTTTTTTTTTCCTTTTTTACTCTTAGTTGTGTGTTGTTTAATAAGGGATAAGAGGGGTATTTATAGGCCACAAGTTGATTCAAACATGGAGCCTAAAAATATCTCAGCCCTGGTTTTCGGGGTCTTGGCGGTACCACCACCTGTACTGGGCAGTACCATTGCCTGTACTGGGCGGTACCACTGCCTGCAGCACTAACATTGGGTGGTACCACTGCCCAGTCTAGTGGTACCATCGCTTGGAAGACTGTGTTTGGGCGGCACCACCGCCTAACATTGCCATTGGGCGGTACCACCGCCTAGACTAGCGGTACCACTACCTGACATAGTCTCAGAGATTATGCCATAATAGTACCACCTGTTGGGTCAATATTTGGGCCTTTCATTGGACCCAACACAATCCATACATAGGCCAAAATTGTCACGGCCTTAGTTGAAATTGCCTAAGGCGTGAGGCACTCTTGGGGCCAAGACGCAAACTTAGCTTGCGTTGCCTAAGTCGTGAGGCACCCTTGCGGCAAAGATGTGACCTTAGCTTGCCTTGCCTAAATCGCGCTTCGCCCTTACGATATTGCTCCGCAAAGATGGGAGAATTAGTGTAGTAGAAAAATCATCACTTCCATAAAACATTTCGTTCAATTAAAAAATCGATTTTGACAAAAATTATTTCGTAAAGATATTAACTTGGAAGCGTAAGGGAGCATGTAGTAGATGTAAAACAAGTAAGGTAGTTTGTAATTAAAGTAAATTGTTCAAAAGAAATGCAAACCAGATTTATATAGGGTTCGGTCGTCGTGACCTACATCCACTCCACTGATTCTTCTTCCGTCGAGGCCACCGGCATCCACTATCGATCTTCCTTCACTGGGCGAAGATCAACTACACTTACAACTCGATTCTCCTTTTGACAGGTTCAGGAGAGAACCATTACAGCCCCCCTTTACTCCTCGCTCACACTATACTAACACTTAGAGCTTTGAGAGGAGTTTATACATAATAAAAATAGAGTTTTCTTTCCTTTTTTGCTCTTAGTTGTGTGTTGTTTAACAAGGGATAAGAGGGGTATTTATAGGCCTTAAGTTGATTCAAATATGGAGCCTAAAAATATCTCATCCCTGGTTTTCGGGGACTTGGCAGTACCACCCCCTATACTGGGCGGTACCACTGCCTAGTCTAGTGGTACCATCGCCTGGAAGACTGTGTTTGAGCGGCACCACCGCCTGACATTGCCATTGGGCGGTACCACCGCCCAGACTGGCAGTACCACCGCTTGACATAGTCTCGGAGATTATGCCATGACAGTACCACCTGTTGGGTCTTTATTTGGGCCTTTCATTGGGCCCAACACAATCCATACATAGGCCCAACTTGTCACGACCTTAGTTGAAATTGCCTAAGGCGTGAGGCAGCCTTGCGGCCAAGACGTGAATTGAACTTGCGTTGCCTAAGTCGCGAGGCACCCTTGTGGCAAAGACGCGAACTTAGCTTGCCTTGCCTAAGTTGTGCTTCGCCCTTACAATATCGCTTTGCAAAGATCAGCCCACTTGCAATCTCTCGCAGGTCCTAAAGGACCTGTAAAAGAGAAAGTTGACTAGTTCAAAAGAACGAGTGACGGACAAATCCCGACGTCTCGCGAAAGGGGGAAGCTTTACAAGCAATTCAATGAGCACCCTGCGTGCACAAGAGAAAAGAGGGAGAGGGGGAAAACAAGGACTTTAGAGGGTTGAAGAAATAGCTGCAAGTCTATAAACAACTGCTCACTAGGTGCCGGGTGCGACAACAAGTTCCCGTCAAGGTAACGTGCGAACTTGCAAAAGGATGTTCTGTTAGAACCCTTGCAGATTCTAAACTTGGGGTTGATCTCTTTAGGGGATCGGCCTCCTTGGAACTCTATAGGGGTTCCTCCCTCCAAGTTGCTTCTCAAAGGCTGCAGAAAAGATTCATCTATTGCTTATCAAAAGAGATGGAATACATGGCTATTTATAGGGCTTCTAAACCCTAACTCCTAATAGGACTCCTACTTAAGACTCTTACTTCTAACCAACTCCTAATAGGACTCCTACTCAAGACTCCTATTCCCTTACAACTCCTAATTCTTCTCTAAGAAAAACCTCCTACATGAATGCCCCTCTCAATTAGGACTCTCCTAGCTAGAGTCCTAACATAATGTCCCTCTCAATTAGGACTCTCCTAGATAGAGTCCTAACAGTTTTACATGAATGTCCCTCTCAATTAGGACTCTCCAAGCTAGAGTCCTAACAGACCCGCCCTCTTCAAATCAGCCTTGTCCTCGAGGCTGATGATTCGTGAATTCTGGGAATTTGATCTTCAAGTCGTCATAGTTCTCCCAAGTGACATCTTCTATTGGTAGGTTCGTCCACTGTATTAGCACTTCATTAGTGGGTCGTCGTCGTCGAGTCATGATCCGTCGATCAATAATGGCACTTGGCTGGGTCTGGAGTTCTCTTTGGGTAGTCATATTTGGTGGGTGGCTTTGGGCTGTCTCCAAGCACCTATTTAAAACTTCCGTCTGGCTCTTGGTTTGTGGGTGATATGTTGTACTCCTTTCTAATTTAGTACCCTGCATATAGAATAACTTTGTCCAAAATCTGCTCTTGAAATTGCAAGTAGAATTTGTCACAAGCACAATGCGTCCCTTATAACATAATTCTTTTGAGTCCCGATTGTAATGAGCCACGGAGCTTGGTGCTTCCTCTAATTTTTTTTGTATCTTACTGGTCTCCGAATCTTCCTACCATTCCATCTTAATATCCTCAAGAAAGTCGTTGGTTGGAAGTAAAACGACCGAAAATTCAGCTTGCTCAAGTAGCTGCGAAAGCGCATCAGCAACAATATTCTCTTTCCACATTTTGTAAGTTATTTCATAATCAAATCCAAGAAGTTTTGTTACCCATTTTTGCTGCTCAGGGGATGGTATCTTTTGCTCCAAAAAGTACTTGAGGCATTTATGGTCGGTTTTATTTTGAAATCGTCGACTAATCAAGTAGGGTCTCCACCTCGTTGCTGCGCGCACAATGGCGAGCATCTCCTTATCATATGTTGACTTATTTTGATGGGAGGGAGATAATGCCTTGCTAGTATATGCGAGTGGTCGACCATCTTGCATGAGAATGACTCCAATTCTGACTCCAGATGTGTCGGCCTCAATAATGAAGGGTCGGTTGAAATCTGGTAGTGTTAGCACCGGCGTCGTCGTCATGGCTGCCTTAAGTTTGTCGAAGGCAGTGGAGGCTCTGTCCAACCATTGGAAGACATCTTTTTCTAGTAAGGAAGTAAGTGGTGCACTGATCTTTCTATAGTTTTTCACGAACTTGCGGTAGTAGCCTGTTAAACCCAGAAAGCCATGTAGCAATTTTATGTTTCTCGAGGTCGGCCAGTTTTGCATTACTCCAATTTTGAAGGGGTCCACTGCCACACCTTCCTCTGATATGATATGCCCAAGATATTCCACCTTTTGTTGAAGAAAGCAAAAATTCATGGTTGTTGTGTGTTCAAAAGGTGGTTTTCCGTATGTCTTCTTCGCATGCTCGTATTTGATGATACCCGGATCAAAGGTCCAGCTTTGTAAAGATTTGTGCTCCCTTTCATCTAGCAATTCATCTACTATTGGAATAAAGTATTTGTCCTTGATGATTATGCCATTGAGAGCTCGGTAATCAACACATATTCGCCTTGTTCCGTCCTTCTTGCGTACAAGTAGCACCGGCGAAGAGTAGAGGTTGCAACTTGGCTGAATAACTCCTGTTTCGAGCATCTCTTTTATAATCCTTTCTATTTCATCCTTCTGGAGATGTTGATACTGATATGGCTGAGCATTTGCTGAAGATTTGCCTGGAAGAATCATTATACAATGATCATGCCAACAGGTAAGAGGTAGGTTGCGCGGTTCGTCAAATATATTTGAAAATTCAGTAAGCAAAGGAAGTAGATTTGGATCTTCAAATTCTGTTGGCTCTCCCTTAGTTTGCTGCTCAAGTTGTACCAAAAAACCGCTGTATACTTTATGCAAAACATTCTCCATTTGTTGTGTGCAAATCGTTGTTATGTCGCCCCCACGTTTCCCATGCAATGTCACCTGTTTCTCCTTACTGTAAAATTTGATAATTAGTTTCATAAAATTCCAGGAAATATCACCTAATGTCGTCAACCATTTAATTCTGAGCATGGCCTCATGATTATTAAGAGGGAGAAGGAAGAAATCTGCAATTATCTCTTGGTCCTGCAGCAATAGTTTCTCCTGCGGGTGCCTATGATCACAATTTAAAATCCGTCCATCTGTGACCTTAATATCAAACCTGCAGCGATTCTTGATAGGTAATGATATTCGAACAGCAAGCTTACTATTTAGGAAGTTAGTAGTACTTCCCGTGTCGATGAGAACAGTGATTGGTTGTTGTTTGAGAAGGCCTTCAACTTTCATCGTTTGTGGGTTTGAGTAACCAGCTAGTGTATGTACCGTAACTTCAGTCGGTTGTGGCTCTTCTTCTGCATCTTTTTCTTCAAGGCTCTCTTCTGAATGTTCAATGACCTCTTCTTCTATCGGTTCAATCATAAGAAGTCCCCCTTTACTACAGCGATGCTCACGGCTCCACTGCTCGTCACAATGCCAACATAACCCCTTCGTATATCGCTCTCGAAGCTCTGCTCTTATTAACCTCTTTGGTGTAGGGACTTGGTCGATAGTAGGGGGGGTTGAGGGCTTCAATATTACTGGTTGAGGAACGACCCTAGTCCTCCGAGCTTCATGGTTCAATTGCTCCTCTTGATGTCGTGCGAAAGAGATGGCTGCCATAAGCGTATACGGTTGTCGCGCTTTAACTTCTCCTCGGATCTCCGGCTTCAAGCCCTCAATGAAGGTCCTCAATAGCTATTTTTGAGACCAATCATGATTTTGATTAGATAACCTTTCAAACCTGGTTTGGTACTCCTGAATGGTGGAGGTTTGTCGGATCTTTGCTAGTTGTTCGTCAATATTCTCGTAATCGGTTGGTCTGAAGCGGATCAGTAGTCCTTCTTTGAATTGTTGCCATGAAAGGACTCCATAAGTATGTTCAAACTGTTTAAACCACTGTATAGCATCCCCATCAAGATGTATAGCTGCAATTTTCACCAAAGATGCATCTGCGATTTTGTGGTACCGAAAATATCGCTCCGCGTGTGAGATCCAACCAATCGGGTCTCCTTCTTCCCATCTAGGGAAGTCCACTCTCATGCATGGATAGTTGAGGTTGGTCATAGAGCTTCTCCTCTCTTGGAAGTCATATCTTTGGGCTTGGTGCGATTGGGTAAAGCTCTCTCCTTGATGTGATTTCTTCGGGCTTAGTGGTCGGCCCAATCTGAGTTCGGTAAAGAGCATCCCAATCTTATCCTCCATTCGCGCCTCGAAGGCTTCGAATTTAGCATTGAATACCTCCTCAGATATCATAGTATATGCCGTCTAATCTGTGATATCAAGATCTCTCTTTTGTTGTCGGGTTAAAGGTATGTATTGGTTAAGAAAGGTGATGGTCGAAAGGGTTGGTAGATTGGTGGATGTAGGCTACGATTTAGGCTCGTTTTGTGGCTATTTTGGGTGCAGGTTGAGGGTGTGGTTTGGTAGAGTTTTAGGGCGGTAGTTAAAAGTTTTGGATATGTGGTAGATGGTAGCAAAGGTTTGGTAGAAATCAATGGAAGTTGCAGTAAGTATGTGCTGTCTTGTAAGAGTAGAATTGTCGTCGAAGAAACAACGGTTTCTCGACGTAATTCCCACCAAAAACGTGAGAGAATTGAGGAGGGAATTGATAGCAAAATCACAATTTATATGACAGCAAGGATATCTAATTTAATCAAGAAAATTTCGGCAGTATAACAGCAAGGAAATTGGTGCAAGTTGCAATTGCAGAATTATCGTCGAAAAATTTCAGCAGGATACGACGAAAATTTGCAGCAACATAAAATCATTTTTTGAGATGAATTTTCTTAATAGATCAATCTTAGATAGAAGCCAAGATGATATATGAAGTGTATAAGAAATTTCATTCAAAAAAGATTGCAAATAGATGGGTTAAGGCAATAATATGCGGCTGAAATTTTCTGCAGCATAGATTTTCAAGTGCAGCAGATTGGACATAAAAGATCAGTAGTTTATATTTCGAATTTTTCGATGAAACCAAAGGGAAATCTACTGTTAGGAAGTGTCAAAGATGTCATAAAAATTTCGTAGAAATTTGGATAGAAAAAGCATAGTAGCAAGATCAAACAGATGGTTCTATGCAGCTTGAATTCTGCAATTCAAGTGCAGCAGATTGGACATAAAAGATCAGTAGTTTATATTAAGAATTTTTTGATGAAACCAAAGGGAAATCCACTATTAAGAAGTGTCAAAGATGTCATAAAAATTTCGTAGAAATTTGGATATAAAAAGCACAGTAGCAAGATCAAACAGATGGTGCTATGCGGCTGGAATTCTGCAATGTATCTTTCGTCGTAGAGATGAAAACTTTGTGACGAAAAGTTTATGCAGCAATATAAGAACGACTTTTTTTTTTTTTTTGATTTTTAAATAAGGATAACTAAATTGCAGCAGCAGTAAGGTAGGAAACCAGAACCTGTTGCAATTCACGGGGAGATCAAAGGATGATCCGCGGTGGTGGAGATGATGGCGGAATTCGGTGACGATCTTTTAAGCAATTGTGGGAATTGCTTGGGATGGTTGTAGAGGGTTGATGGATGGCTGTGGAAGGGCAGCGAGACGCCAAGAACGCTGCTCTGATACCAGGTGATAGAACCCTTGCAGATTCTAAACTTGGGGTTGATCTCTTTAGGGGATCGGCCTCCTTGGAACTCTATAGGGGTTCCTCCCTCCAAGTTGCTGCTCAAAGGCTGCAGAAAAGATTCATCTATTGCTTATCAAAAGAGATGGAATACATGGCTATTTATAGGGCTTCTAAACCCTAACTCCTAATAGGACTCCTACTTAAGACTCTTACTTCTAACCAACTCCTAATAGGACTCCTACTCAAGACTCCTATTCCCTTACAACTCCTAATTCTTCTCTAAGAAAAACCTCCTACATGAATGCCCCTCTCAATTAGGACTCTCCTAGCTAGAGTCCTAACATAATGTCCCTCTCAATTAGGACTCTCCTAGATAGAGTCCTAACAGTTTTACATGAATGTCCCTCTCAATTAGGACTCTCCAAGCTAGAGTCCTAACATGTTCAATGCCTGACACTATACCAAAGCCCCATCCAGCCTTGTGCCACCCGAGAGGGGTTCCAAGGGGCTGAGATGGCTGACATTTTGGTGAGCAGAAGTGGACTGCAGAAAATAGCCTGTGGTAAACGAAAATGGAGTTGTTTTGGGGCTGTTTTGCTCGGTTCGGTGAGCGGTCGCTTTATAGCGCTGCAACTTGTTCGAACTTACAATTTTATAAGCAAAATGACTCAAAACTAAGGTAAAACATGCTGCCAAGCTGCTGTACATGTATATAATTGTGACGAACGGTTCATTGAACGAAGTTGTTGTAGGTGCGCGATGATAGTTCGTGACATTCTCCCGCACTTAAACTATCAACGCCCTCGTCGATGCTTGTTTGTAGTTGTTGATAATTACTTCTTCATGTCGTAGGGCATCTTCAGGCTCCCAACTGACTTCAGTTCGGGGAAGCTTTCGCCACTTCACCAAGTAATCTGTCTACTCAGCTCCATTTGGTAGCTTTATCTTGTGGTCCGCCAGAATGGTTTCAACTCGCTTCTCATAGGAGGTTGTGATGGGGGGTGGTAGTCGAGTTGGAACACTTTGGGAAGCATCTTACGGCTCCGAGTGGTAGGCTTTTAGGTCGCTGGCGTGAAGAATGTTGTGAATTTTGAACCACGCCGGCTACTGCAACTTGTCGGAGATGTTGCCTACCCTGCTGATAATTGTGAAGGGCCCTTCATACTTGTGCACCAATCCTTTGTGGACTTTGTTCCTAAAGAATTGGAGTGATGTTGGTTGGAGCTTTACCAACACCAAATCGCCAACCTTGAACTCTTGCGGTCGCCTTCCCAAGTCTGTCTCCTTCTTCATCCATTTTGCCACCTACTCCAAGTAAGCCCGTGCAATATCTGCATTTTGGTGCCACTCCTTTACGAAGTGGTAGGCCGACGGACAAATCCTAGTATACCTAATTGTCATGGTGTGAGGAGTTGACAGTTATTATCCTGTAATGATCTCGAAGGGGCTCTTGTTGGATGTAGAGCTCCGCTGCAAGTTGTAGAAGAATTAGGCAATGTCCAACAGCTTCACCCAATCTCGTTGGTTGGCACTCACGTAGTGCCGAAGATATTGCTCCAGGAGTGAGTTTATCCTCTCAGTTTGGCTATCCATCTAGGGGTGGAGGCATGTGGAGAAGTATAACTTGGATCCCAACAGTTTGAATAGCTCGGTCCAAAATCGTCCCAAGAGCCAAGCATCTCGATCACTGATGATATTGTGTGGGACTCCCCAATACTTCACCACATCCTTCATCATCAACTTGGCCGCCTCCTCTGCCGAACAGTGTAGGGAAGCAGTAATGAAAGTTACATACTTTAAAAATTGATCGACTATCATGAGTATCGATCTGAGTCTTCCGACTAGATATGAAGTCTAAGGAAATGCTCTCTTACGAACTTTCTGGTACGGGCAACAGCTCCAAAAGTCCCACTGGCTTCCGCTGCTCCGTCTTGTCTTGTTGGCAAGTGAGGCATGTTCGAACATATTCCTCCACATCAGTCCCCATCTTCAGCCAGTAGTGTCACGCCCCTCAAAAATATCAATAATATTAAAATTTTCATCACAAACCAATCCAGGATCTAAACTAACATTTGAGGATACTGAAAAACATTCTATCAAATTCACATCTATAAAACCTGTGTAGTTTAATAATCATATATTACATCACTCAATAATTCATATTTATGACAACCCAAGCCAACTTAACAAACATGAACAACATTTATAAATCCACAAAGCTAAGTAATTTATACAATCATAACTCCAACAATTTACCACAAGTTCATATCATCATAAACTAGACTTAACATTCCGAAATTCTAAATAAGAGAGATCTTCTAACACTTTTTAAAGGTATATCCATTTCGATTTATCGACAATATTTCATTACATACAAAAACTTATACAACAATAACATAATAACCATCTCAAAGAGTGACAAGCTGACCTGAACGATTTTATATAACAACGGAGTGAGCTAAAAATAGCTCAACAAGTGACAAAGCATATTCAAAACAAAAGAAACGATTTCAAACAAGTAAGGTATCATAATGCAAGACATAATACAAGAATTCTCAAGGATACCATCTCATTATATACAAAATCATATGTGTCATTTCAATCGAAACATATTTTGTGCCAAAACAAATGGAGCATAGAGTAAATGGAGCATATCAATAGCGTAGGAAATTGTTAGAACCCTTGCAGATTCTAAACTTGGGGTTGATCTCTTTAGGGGATCGGCCTCCTTGGAACTCTATAGGGGTTCCTCCCTCCAAGTTGCTGCTCAAAGGCTGCAGAAAAGATTCATCTATTTCTTAAGAAAAGAGAAGGAATACATGACTATTTATAGGGCTTCTAAACCCTAACTCCTAATAGGACTCCTACGTAAGACTCTTACTTCTAACTAACTCCTAATAGGACTCCTACTCAAGACTCCTATTCTCTTACAACTCCTAATTCTTCTCTAAGAAAAAACCTCCTATATGAATGCCCCTCACAATTAGGACTCTCCTAGCTAGAGTCCTAACAGAATGTCCCTCTCAATTAGGACTCTCCTAGCTAGAGTCCTAACATTTTTACATGAATATCCCTCTCAATTAGGACTCTCCAAGCTAGAGTCCTAACAGACCCGCCCTCTTCAAATCAGCCTTGTCCTCGAGGCTGATGATTCATAAATTTTGGGAATTTGATCTTCAAGTTGTCATAGTTCTCCCAAGTGGCATCTTCTTTTGGTAGGTTCGCCCATTGTATTAGCACTTCAATAGTGGGTCGTCATCGTCGAGTCACGATCCGTCGATCAATAATGGCACTTGGCTGGGTCTGGAGTTCTCTTTGGATAGTCATATTTGGTGGGTGGCTTTGGGCTGTCTCCAAGCACCTGTTTAAAACTTCCGGTTGGCTATTGGTTTGTGGGTGATATGTCGTACTCCTTTTCAATTTAGTACCCTGCATATAGAATAACTTTGTCCAAAATCTGCTATTGAAGATGCAAGTAGAATTTGTCACAAGCACAATGCGTCCCTTATAGTGTAATTCTTTTGAGTCCCAATTGTAATGAGCCATGGGGCTTGGTGCTTCCTCCAATTTTTTTATTCTCTTACTAGTATCTGAATCTTCCTGCCATTCCATCTTACTATCCTCAAGGAAGTCGCTGGTCGAAAGTGAAACGATCGAAACTTCAACTTGCTCGGGTAGCTGCGAAAGCGCATCTGCAAGAACATTCTCTTTCCCCTTTTTGTAAGTTATTTCAAAATCAAATCCAAGAAGTTTTGTTACCCATTTTTGCTGCTCGGGGGAAGATATCTTCTGCTCCAAGAGATATTTTAGGCTTTTATAGTCGGTCTTGATTTGAAAGTATCGCCTGATCAAGTAAAATCTCCACCTCGTTGCTGCGCGCACAATGGCGAGCATCTCCTTATCATATGTTGACATATTTTGATCGGAGGGAGATAATGCCTTGCTAGTGTATGCGAGTGGTCGACCATCTTGCATGAGAATGGCTCCAATTCTGACTCCAGATGTGTCGGCCTCAATAATGAAGGGTCGGTTGAAATCTGGTAGTGTTAGCACCGGCGTCGTCGTCATGGCTGCCTTAAGTTTGTTGAAGGCAGCGGAGGCTCTGTCCAACCATTGGAAGACATCTTTTTCTAGTAAGGAAGTAAGTGGTGTACTGATCTTTCCATAGTTTTTCACGAACTTGCGGTAGTAGCCTGTTAAACCCATAAAGCCATGTAGTAATTTTATGTTTCTCGAGGTCGGCCAGTTTTGCATTGCTCCAATTTTGAAGGGGTCCACTGCCACACCTTCCTCTGATATGATATGCCCAAGATATTCCACCTTTTGTTGAAGAAAGCAAAAATTCGTGGTTGTTGTGTGTTCAAAAGGTGGTTTTTCGTATGTCTTCTTCGTATGCTCGTATTTGATGATACCCGGATCAAAGGTCCAGCTTTGTAAAGATTTGTGCTCCCTTTCATCTAGCAATTCATCTACTATTGGAATAAAGTATTTGTCCTTGATGATTATGCCATTGAGAGCTCGGTAATCAACACATATTCGCCTTGTTCCGTCCTTCTTGCGTACAAGTAGTACCGGCGAAGAGTAGAGGTTGCAACTTGGCCGAATAACTCTTGTTTCGAGCATCTCTTTTATAATCCTTTCTATTTCATCATTCTGGAGATGTGGATACTGATATGGCTGAGCATTTGCTGAAGATTTGCCTGGAAGAATCATTATACAATGATCATGCCGACAGGTAAGAGGTAGGTTACGCGGTTCATCAAATATATTTGAAAATTCAGCAAACAAAGGAAGTAGATTTGGATCTTCAAATTCTGTTGGCTCTCCCTTAGTTTGCTGCTCAAGTTGTACCAAAAAGCCACTGCATGCTTTATGTAAAACATTCTCCATTTGTTGTGTGCAAATCGTTGTTATGTCGCTCCCACGTTTCCCGTGCAATGTCACCTGTTTCTCCTTACTGTAAAATTTCATAATTAGTTTCATAAAATTCCAAGAAATATCACCTAATGTCATCAACCATTTAATTCTGAGCATGGCCTCATGATTGTTAAGAGGGAGAAGGAAGAAATATGCAATTATCTTTTTTTTGGTAAGTAAAAGTAAAATTCATTATGTGTAAAGTTTCTACAAATAGCTTTATCTATACAAGTCATAGACAAAGCCAAGTAACTCAGAGTTCTAATGCGATAGTTATGACTACACATGCTGTAGACTATAACTACCTGTGGGTACATTATTTGGCATCATTCCCAAGATCTTTAGCTAATAGCAAAATTAAATTTGATAAAAATATCTTTTTCTCTTCGGGTGAAGTGCTCGGTTTTGATTTCATGCTCCATACAGGATCTTGAGTCTCTAATAATCTCTTTCAAGAGCTGAGCATTGTTTGTGTGTTGACATTCAAAGATTCTATTACATCTCTCCTTCCACATCCACCAAATAGCACATCTGAAAATAACCTTTGCCAGTTGTGTAAGAGGCCCTTTTCTTGAGAAACATTGCATAAGGTCGCCTAGTTCTTGGTGCAAGTTTGGTTGCGGCAGTCTATTGAGTTCAAATCGCTGGAGAATCTCCTTCCATATCCATTTTGTATAATCACAAGCAAAATAGAGGTGGTCAACAGTTTCTTCTTGTTGCAAACAAAGGGAGCATCGGTTAACATGATAGATACCTCTTCTTTTCATATTGTCTATTGTAGGTAGTTTATTGAGAAGGGCCTGCCATGTACATAAGGAGTGTCTTTGTGATCCCGGTCGATCCCATGTCCAACTGCTTGGGACCCACTTGTTATTTCTTTGCCTAATTTGATTCCATGCGGATGTGGCACTAAATTTACCATTGTCATGAGGCCAAATAAGTATATCTGAAGAGTTGTTCCTGATTCGAATAGCTATGATAGTCGGCCAAAGTGATAACATTTCAGGAGAAATAGGATTAGGGAGACACCAAGTACCGTTAGCGATGAACTCGGAAACCTTCCAATCTTTGGGAGCCCCAAGATCTTTTCGTATTCTGTCGCCATATAATTGATATATACTCTTCCCATTCACCCAAGGATCGTACCACATATTAGTACTAGTTCCAGAAGAGATTGCATACGAAATGTGTTTGATTAGCCAATTCCTTGCCTTTAAAATTCCTTTCCAAGCTGCAGAGTGGTATGTTCTTGTTGAAATTTCCCATATTGATTCCTTTGAGAGATACTTAGCAGAAACCCAATGTGACCATAAGGAACATTTGTTTTGCAAAAGATCCCACAATTGCTGTACCAAACATGCTTGATTCCAATCTCTAGTATTTCTCAAATTTAGCCCCCCTTCATCTTTCGGTTTGCAAATGCTATCCCAATTTACCATATGCATTGCCTTATCATTTGTGCCATTCCAGAAGAAGTTCATTAATAACCGTTCAATATCTTGGAGAAGTCCAGCAGGCAGAAGAAATGCATTACACCAATATATAGAGTAGGAGTGCAATACCGAACGGATGAGTTCGAGTCGTCCTGCTTTTGATAGAAACCTATTTTTCCAAGAAGAAATTCTATTCTTTATTTTTTGCAAGATAGGTTGACAGTGGGTTTTGTGAATGCCTGTGGATATGAGCGGGAGACCCAAATAAGGAACTGGCAAGCTTCCTTCACTAACCCCCAAAGTTTGTGAAATAAAGACCTTATCCTCAACGTAAGGGCTCATATATACTTTACTTTTCGCATGATTTAACTGAAGTCCAGAAACCATACCAAAGTCATTAATAATGGTAGCCAGGTTCTTTACTGAAGTTGGTTCATTTTGGAGAAAGATAAGTAAGTCATCTGCAAATGTTATATGTGATATATGAACAGAACCAGCACTGGGTACCTTAATGCTGCCATTTAAGACTGCGTGTTCCAACATACAGCTAAGTCCTTCCATCGCAATAGTAAAGAGATACGGAGAGAGTGGATCACCTTGTCGGATGCCATTCGTGCTCCCAAAAAAACCAATAGGTGAGCCATTAAAGAGTATCGAAAACTTTGGAGTTTCTAGGCAAGATTGAATCCAATTAATCCATTGCTGTGGGAAGTTCATATCAAGGAGCATCTTATAGATAAATTTCCTATTAACTGAATCAAAGGCTTTCCTTAGATCAGCTTTAATGCAGATTTTTGTCCCTCTTGCTTTTGAATGCAAATCTTTGACCAAGTCATTAGCAAGCAAAATGTTATGATGTATACTTCTCCCTTTGATGAAAGCAGCTTGATTTGGGCTAATGATCTTGTGTAATACCTTTTGCATTCTATTTGCCAATACTTTGGAGATGATCTTATATATAAAGTTGCATAATGATATGGGTCGATAGTTCTCTAGTGAATCAGCCCCTGCATTCTTCGGAATTAAAGAAATAAAAGTGCAATTCATCTCTCTAAGAATATGACCTGAAGAGAAAAAATGTTGGCAAGCTTTGATCACATCATTTCCAATAATAGACCAAGCAGTTTGGTAAAATTCAGCTGGAAATCCATCTGGACCTGGGCTTTTGTGCTTTGGTGACTTAAAGACAACACATACAATTTCGTCATCTGTAATTGGGGCATTGAGGATTGAAATAGCTTCCGAATCAAGTTTTCTAGTCGGCTCCACATGAATGTTATTAGGTTTCCCAGCTTGATTGAGTAAGGAATAAAAAAATTGCTCTGTGTGTGCTTTAACCTCATCTAAATTCTCAATAAGATTATCATCTTTGTCTCTGCATTTGCTGATACGGTTAACAGCCCTTCGAGTAGCAATTGAAGCATAGAAAAATTTAGTATTGGAATCCCCTAGTGTAAGCCAATGCTGTCGAGACTTCTGCTTTGCAAAACTTTCCTCCTGTTTTAAGGCTTGCATGAAGTTATTTCTGGCTTCCGTCTCTTTGTAGATAATATTTTCATCATTTGGCTGAAGTTGCAGCTCATGTTGCAATGACATTAGTTCCTTTCTGCAAAATTGAACTCTGGTGGTAATATTGCCAAAGGTATTTGTATTCCACTCCTTTAGTGCTGCTTTACAGGCTTTGAGCTTTTGACATAAGATGTAAGGGGGAGATCCATGCACATTAACATTCCAAGCAGATCTGATAACATCAAGAAATTGAGGATGAGTACTCCACATGTTAAAGAATCTAAATGGTTTCTTGCCTCTTGGTGTCGCTTTTTCTGCGTGTATATACATTAAAGAATGGTCAGAAAACAAAGGAGCACCATACTCAAGAAGTGAATCTGGGTAAACTGTTAACCATTCATGGTTAATCAAACACCTATCAAGTCGAGCCATTATTTTTCTGTTAGCAGCACCTTGATTACTCCAGGAGAGCCAATTACCCACAGATTTCATATCAAACAATGCTGCAGTGTCAATGTAATCATTAAAACTTTGAAGCTGACTTTCTGAAAGTTGTCTACCCCCCACTTTTTCATTTGTGTACCGAACAGTATTAAAGTCTCCAAGAACAATCCAAGGTACATTGAGACAGCCATTTACAATATTAGTCAGGTCAGACCAAAGAGTATTTCTTTCTTGCATACTGTTTGAAGCATATATACCAGTGAAATTGAATTGACAGCCATTCTTTTTATCCTCTACCTTAAGATGAATGAATTGATCAGTAGCAGAAATAAACCAAGCATTAATAGAGTTAGGATTCCATAAGACCCATATTCTACCAAAAGTTTCATTTGAGTCATTGGTAAACAGTTCTGCGTCCGGCCATATTAAATTCTTTTGAGCTTGAACGCGCGATTGTTTAATTTTCGTTTCCACTAGAATAACAATATCACATGCGGCAGACTTGATTATTCTGTTGAGCTCCCGACATTTCTCCGACTTATTAAGTCTGCGAACATTCCAGCATGTTATCTTAATTAGTAATAAACAAATGAAAAAGTAGTAAGGTATTCATCCTACGACTTTGGATAGATTGTACCATCCTTTTTCTTATCCTTCGGTTTTGTATTTTCCTCCCGCACAATATCCTTACCTTTTATGGCTTTATTCCTATATTTATCCACTTCATCTACAGCTTGCAGATTTTTAAACTTTAAAGTACCTTGAATCATGTGGTCTTGATTGGCAGGGTTTGTTGAAGCTCGATAAGATTGTTGCAGCACAATATCCTGGATAGTACTTGTTGGAGCAGCGTGGCTAGAGAGGTTTGTTGGGGCATGAGTTTGTTGAGTCGGAATATCCTTGTTGGCGATGTTTGTTGTGGCCTGAGTTTGTTGAGGAAGAATATCGTTGCTAGCGAGATTTGCTTGGGCCTGAGTTCGTTGAGCTTTTGTGGATTGATCCGATGATATTAGAAGAGTTGAAGTTCCTGACTTAGGTTTCTCCTGTCCACTAGTACCATGGGAAACCTCTGTTGTGGAAGGCTCTGACATTATAGGAAGAGATAAAGTTTTGGAATTGTCCTTCTGTCCGCGGTGCTTTCCTTGCGAGTCGGAATGCTCAATAGTTTTCGCCACCATCGGTGCTACTGCCATTAGAGAAGAATCACTTTGTTGCTGAGGTGCTTGACGTGGTCGATAGACCTTTGTGGTTGGTTGTGGGGTTTGCTGACAAGCTCCATTTGCATGACCAAAAGATAAGCAACGCTGACATCGTTGTGGCTTCCAGGAATATGAGACATGTACCTTCCGAGTGTTCCCGTCAAGATCGCGATAGAAAACTTCATTAGGAAGATCTTCATCGGAAGAAACCAGCACACATGCTCGTGCAAATGCTAATCTCGTCTGAGCTGCTGTTGCTTTGTCGATGTAGAGTGGCTGTCCCAGAGTGCTGCATAACTTTGCAATAAAACGTCGACTCCAAAGATGTAGAGGCAGTTACTTGGCTTTGTCTATGACTTGTATAGATAAAGCTATTTGTAGAAACTTTACACATAATCAATTTACTTTTACTTACCAAAAAAAAAGTCATAAGGGCCGGCAGAGCATCATAGGCTCTATGCATAACTTCCTTCACCATTTCTGGCAAAGGTTCACAATATCCCACGAACACAAAAGTACAAAAGGATAGTATGAACAATAAATAGCACATATCGAAAGCACACGCAGAACAACAAAACGTATATGTGCCTTTACGAGTCAATAAGTTGCAAGCATAATCTTTCATAAATGTATTCAGATTTGAAAGGAAATGAAAGCAAGAGCATTCAAGGATTCCAAGCAATCACATATAACTCAATTCAAATAAGAAGGTTAGATGAATTCAATGTCCAAAGGAATGAAACTGGAATAGGCACATATCAAAAGCAAATGTGGAACAATGGGATATACATGTGTTTATATGAGTCAATACGATATAGCATAAATGTTATACAAAAGTTTTTAAGAATGCAAATAATTTTAAGGACAAGAGCATAAAAGAATTCAAAGCTCAATTGAACAAGAAAGCTAAATGAAATCAATTTCCAAAGGAATGAAATTAGAATATACGAAATCGACCAAAGCTCGATTTCTTACTGAATTCGAGAGGCACATTGAACAAATGATTCAAACTATCAATCGTGCTCCAATATACTCAAGAAAGCTATTGTGAAAGATATTTCATTCTATTTTCAAATAAAATAAGTTTCGTATGAATCCAAGTTTCCAACAAAAAGTTACAATAGATTTAGTACCCAAGATCAAAGAACAAATCTCAATTTTACAAGATTCACAAGGTCGGTTTCAATAGAAAATTTGGCAGGCATTTGGACTCTAAATCTTTCAATCTAGGTATCAAATGAAAGATCTATAAGTCTAGTTTAAAATGAAATAAGTTTGGAATAAATCAAAGTTTCCAACATGGACTTATAAGCAGTTTAGTAACAAAAGGTCAGAAATTATGATCTTTGTTTTGCAGAATTCGTAGGCTCATTTGAAACAGAAGTTTGGACAGGCAACTTACTCCGAATTCTTAAAATAAGCTATTGAAAGAAATGTTTATGAGTCTATATTCATATCAAACAAGTTTTATCCAAATCAGAGGTCAGTGCATAAAGTTATAACCATAACAAGGTAGAAAGGTCAGAATCTCGAAAGTTTCATAGATTCAAATCGTTACGTCTAAACAGGAGATATATCAAATGCAAGGTTAGAATAATTTAAAGTTTCTCATATTCAAAGCAAATGTAGAGATAAAATTGCTGTATACGAGATCTAAGCTTGGAATTCATTACTCCAGAAGTTCAGGCTGATAAGAAGATTGCTGTATACGAGACTACTGATTCAGTAGAGCTTATTGAGACATGGTCTATGTCGATTGTTGGCTATGTGGTAGGTCTCAAAACTTCTTATTTCCCACTATCCTCATTTATCAAAACTCGATGGGGATTATCGTCATTTGATCTTCATATGCTAGAGAACGGATTCTTTGTTTGCAAGCTATACTCTGAAGAAGATCTGCAACGAATCCTCGAAGGATTCTGGACTATCCGCGGTCATCCAATGATTCTACGACGTTGGTCTCCTGATGTCCATTTGGAGTTAGATAGCCTACAGTCTATTCCATTATGGGTATCCTTTCAAGGACTGCCTCTACATCTTTGGAGTCGACGTTTTATTGCAAAGTTATGCAGCACTCTGGGACAGCCACTCTACATCGACAAAGCAACAGCAGCTCAGACGAGATTAGCATTTGCAAGAGCATGTGTATCGTGATCTTGACGGGAACACTCGGAAGGTACATGTCTCATATTCCTGGAAGCCACAACGATATCAGCGTTGCTTATCTTTTGGTCATGCAAATGGAGCTTGTCAACAAACCCCAAAACCAACCACAAAGGTCTATCGACCACGTCAAGTGCCTCAACAACAAAGTGATTCTTCTCTAATGGCAGTAGCACCGATGGTGGCAAAAACTATTGAGCACTCCGACTTGCAAGGAAAGCACCGCGGACAGAAGGACAATTCTAAAACTTTATCTATTCCTATAATGTCAGAGCCTTCCACAACAGAGGTATCCCATGGTACTAGTGGACAGGAGAAGCATAAGTCAGGAACTTCATCTCTTCCAATACCATCGGATCCATCTACAATCGCTCAATGAACTCAGGTCCAAGCAAATCTCGTCAGCAAGGATATTCTTCCTCAACAAACTCAGACCTCAACAAACATCGCCAACAAGGATATTCTGTCTCAACAAACTCATGCCCCAACAAACCTCTCTAGCTAGGCTGCTCCAATAAGTACTATCCAGGATATTGTGCTGCAACAATCTTATTGAGCATCAACAAACCCTGCCAATCAAGACCACATGATTCAAGGTACTTCAAAGTTTAAAAATCTGCAAGCTGTAGATGAAGTGGATAAATATAGGAATAAAGCCATAAAAGGTAAGGATATTGTGCGGGAGGAAAATACAAAACCGAAGGATAAGAAAAAGGATGGTACAATCCATCCAAAGTCGTAGGATGTATTCCTTACTACCTTTTCATTTGTTTATTACTAATGAAGATAACATGCTGGAATGTTCGCGGACTTAATAAGCCGGAGAAATGTCGGGAGCTCAACAGAATAATCAAGTCTGCCGCATGTGATATTGTTATTCTAGTGGAAACGAAAATTAAACAATCGCGCGTTCAAGCTCAAAAGAATTTAATATGGCCGGACGCAGAATTGTTTACCAATGACTCAAATGAAACTTTTGGTAGAATATGGGTCTTATGGCATCCTAACTCTATTAATGCTTGGTTTATTTCTGCTACTGATCAATTCATTCATCTTAAGGTAGAGGATAAAAAGAATGGCTGTTAATTCAATCTCTTTTTTTTTGGTAAGTAAAAGTAAAATTCATTATGTGTAAAGTTTCTACAAATAGCTTTATCTATACAAGTCATAGACAAAGCCAAGTAACTCATAGAGTGCTAATGCGATAGTTATGACTACACATGCTGTAGACTATAACTACCTGTGGGTATATTATTTGGCATCATTCCCAAGATCTTTAGCTAATAGCAAAATTAAATTTGATAAAAATATCTTTTTCTCTTCGGGTGAAGTGCTCGGTTTTGAGTTCATGCTCCATACAGGATCTTGAGTCTCTAATAATCTCTTTCAAGAGCTGAGCATTGTTTGTGTGTTGACATTCAAAGATTCTATTACATCTCTCCTTCCACATCCACCAAATAGCACATCTGAAAATAACCTTTGCCAGTTGTGTAAGAGGCCCTTTTCTTGAGAAACATTGCATAAGGTCGCCTAGTTCTTGGTGCAAGTTTGGTTGCAGCAGTCTATTGAGTTCAAATCGCTGGAGAATCTCCTTCCATATCCATTTTGTATAATCACAAGCAAAATAGAGGTGGTCAACAGTTTCTTCTTGTTGCAAACAAAGGGAGCATCGGTTAACATGATAGATACCTCTTCTTTTCATATTGTCTATTGTAGGTAGTTTATTGAGAAGGGCCTGCCATGTACATAAGGAGTGTCTTTGTGATCCCGGTCGATCCCATGTCCAACTGCTTGGGACCCACTTGTTATTTCTTTGCCTAATTTGATTCCATGCGGATGTGGCACTAAATTTACCATTGTCATGAGGCCAAATAAGTATATCTGAAGAGTTGTTCCTGATTCGAATAGCTATGATAGTCGGCCAAAGTGATAACATTTCAGGAGAAATAGGATTAGGGAGACACCAAGTACCGTTAGCGATGAACTCGGAAACCTTCCAGTCTTTGGGAGCCCCAAGATCTTTTCGTATTCTGTCGCCATATAATTGAAATATACTCTTCCCATTCACCCAAGGATCGTACCACATATTAGTACTAGTTCCAGAAGAGATTGCATACGAAATGTGTTTGATTAGCCAATTCCTTGCCTTTAAAATTCCTTTCCAAGCTGCAGAGTGGTATGTTCTTGTTGAAATTTCCCATATTGATTCCTTTGAGAGATACTTAGCAAAAACCCAATGTGACCATAAGGAACATTTGTTTTGCAAAAGATCCCACAATTGCTGTACCAAACATGCTTGATTCCAATCTCTAGTATTTCTCAAATTTAGCCCCCCTTCATCTTTCGGTTTGCAAATGCTATCCCAATTTACCATATGCATTGCCTTATCATTTGTGCCATTCTAGAAGAAGTTCATTAATAACCGTTCAATATCTTGGAGAAGTCCAGCAGGCAGAAGAAATGCATTACACCAATATATAGAGTAGGAGTGCAATACCGAACGGATGAGTTCGAGTCGTCCTGCTTTTGATAGAAACCTATTTTTCCAAGAAGAAATTCTATTCTTTATTTTTTGCAAGATAGGTTGACAGTGGGTTTTGTGAATGCCTGTGGATATGAGCGGGAGACCCAAATAAGGAACTGGCAAGCTTCCTTCACTAACCCCCAAAGTTTGTGAAATAAAGACCTTATCCTCAACGTAAGGGCTCATATATACTTTACTTTTCGCATGATTTAACTGAAGTCCAGAAACCATACCAAAGTCATTCATAATAGTAGCCAGGTTCTTTACTGAAGTTGGTTCATTCTGGAGAAAGATAAGTAAGTCATCTGCAAATGTTATATGTGATATATGAACAGAACCAGCACTGGGTACCTTAATGCTGCCATTTAAGACTGCGTGTTCCAACATACAGCTAAGTCCTTCCATCGCAATAGTAAAGAGATACGGAGAGAGTGGATCACCTTGTCGGATGCCATTCGTGCTCCCAAAAAAACCAATAGGTGAGCCATTAAAGAGTATCGAAAACTTTGGAGTTTCTAGGCAAGATTGAATCCAATTAATCCATTGCTGTGGGAAGTTCATATCAAGGAGCATCTTATAGATAAATTTCCTATTAACTGAATCAAAGGCTTTCCTTAGATCAGCTTTAATGCAGATTTTTGTCCCTCTTGCTTTTGATTGCAAATCTTTGACCAAGTCATTAGCAAGCAAAATGTTATGATGTATACTTCTCCCTTTGATGAAAGCAGCTTGATTTGGGCTAATGATCTTGTGTAATACCTTTTGCATTCTATTTGCCAATACTTTGGAGATGATCTTGTATATAAAGTTGCATAATGATATGGGTCGATAGTTCTCTAGTGAATCAGCCCCTGCATTCTTCGGAATTAAAGAAATAAAAGTGCAATTCATCTCTCTAAGAATATGACCTGAAGAGAAAAAATGTTGGCAAGCTTTGATCACATCATTTCTAATAATAGACCAAGCAGTTTGGTAAAATTCAGCTGGAAATCAATCTGGACCTGGGCTTTTGTGCTTTGGTGACTTAAAGACAACACATACAATTTCGTCATCTATAATTGGGGCATTGAGGATTGAAATAGCTTCCGAATCAAGTTTTCTAGTCGGCTCCACATGAATGTTATTAGGTTTCCCAGCTTGATTGAGTAAGGAATAAAAAAATTGCTCTGTGTGTGCTTTAACCTCATCTAAATTCTCAATAAGATTATCATCTTTGTCTCTGCATTTGCTGATACGGTTAACAGCCCTTCGAGTAGCAATTGAAGCATAGAAAAATTTAGTATTGGAATCCCCTAGTGTAAGCCAATGCTGTCGAGACTTCTGCTTTGCAAAACTTTCCTCCTGTTTTAAGGCTTGCATGAAGTTATTTCAGGCTTCCGTCTCTTTGTAGATAATATTTTCATCATTTGGCTGAAGTTGCAGCTCATGTTGCAATGACATTAGTTCCTTTCTGCAAAATTGAACTCTGGTGGTAATATTGCCAAAGGTATTTGTATTCCACTCCTTTAGTGCTGCTTTACAGGCTTTGAGCTTTTGACATAAGATGTAAGGGGGAGATCCATGCACATTAACATTCCAAGCAGATTTGATAACATCAAGAAATTGAGGATGAGTACTCCACATGTTAAAGAATCTAAACGGTTTCTTGCCTCTTGGTGTCGCTTTTTCTGCGTGTATATACATTAAAGAATGGTCAGAAAACAAAGGAGCACCATACTCAAGAAGTGAATTTGGGTAAACTGTTAACCATTCATGGTTAATCAAACACCTATCAAGTCGAGCCATTATTTTTCTGTTAGCAGCACCTTGATTACTCCAGGAGAGCCAATTACTCACAGATTTCATATCAAACAATGCTACAGTGTCAATGTAATCATTAAAACTTTGAAGCTGACTTTCTGAAAGTTGTCTACCCCCCACTTTTTCATTTGTGTACCGAACAGTATTAAAGTCTCCAAGAACAATCCAAGGTACATTGAGACAGCCATTTACAATATTAGTCAGGTCAAACCAAAGAGTATTTCTTTCTTGCATACTGTTTGAAGCATATATACCAGTGAAATTGAATTGACAGCCATTCTTTTTATCCTCTACCTTAAGATGAATGAATTGATCAGTAGCAGAAATAAACCAAGTATTAATAGAGTTAGGATTCCATAAGACCCATATTCTACCAAAAGTTTCATTTGAGTCATTGGTAAACAGTTCTGCGTCCGGCCATATTAAATTCTTTTGAGCTTGAACGCGCGATTGTTTAATTTTCGTTTCCACTAGAATAACAATATCACATGCGGCAGACTTGATTATTCTGTTGAGCTCCCGACATTTCTCCGACTTATTAAGTCCGCGAACATTCCAGCATGTTATCTTCATTAGTAATAAACAAATGAAAAGGTAGTAAGTATTCATCCTACGACTTTGGATGGATTGTACCATCCTTTTTCTTATCCTTCGGTTTTGTATTTTCCTCCCGCACAATATCCTTACCTTTTATGGCTTTATTCCTATATTTATCCACTTCATCTACAGCTTGCAGATTTTTAAACTTTAAAGTACCTTGAATCATGTGGTCTTGATTGGCAGGGTTTGTTGAAGCTCGATAAGATTGTTGCAGCGCAATATCCTGGATAGTACTTGTTGGAGCAGCGTGGCTAGAGAGGTTTGTTGGGGCATGAGTTTGTTGAGTCGGAATATCCTTGTTGGCGATGTTTGTTGTGGCCTGAGTTTGTTGAGGAAGAATATCGTTGCTGGCGAGATTTGCTTGGGCCTGAGTTCGTTGAGCTATTGTGGATGGATCCGATGATATTTGAAGAGATGAAGTTCCTGACTTATGTTTCTCCTGTCCACTAGTACCATGGGAAACCTCTGTTGTGGAAGGCTCTGACATTATAGGAAGAGATAAAGTTTTGGAATTGTCCTTCTGTCCGCGGTGCTTTCCTTGCGAGTCGGAATGCTCAATAGTTTTCGCCACCATCGGTGCTACTGCCATTAGAGAAGAATCACTTTGTTGCTGAGGTGCTTGACGTGGTCGATAGACCTTTGTGGTTGGTTGTGGGGTTTGCTGACAAGCTCCATTTGCATGACCAAAAGATAAGCAACGCTGACATCGTTGTGGCTTCCAGGAATATGAGACATGTACCTTCCGAGTGTTCCCGTCAAGATCGCGATAGAAAACTTCATTAGGAAGATCTTCATCGGAAGAAACCAGCACACATGCTCGTGCAAATGCTAATCTCGTCTGAGCTGCTGTTGCTTTCTCGATGTAGAGTGGCTGTCCCAGAGTGCTGCATAACTTTGCAATAAAACGTCGACTCCAAAGATGTAGAGGCAGTCCTTGAAAGGATACCCATAATGGAATTGACTGTAGGCTATCTAACTCCAAACGGACATCAGGAGACCAACGTCGTAAAATCATTGGATGACCGCGGATAGTCCAGAATCCTTCGAGGATTCGTTGCAAATCTTCTTCAGAGTATAGCTTGCAAACAAAGAATCCGTTCTCCAGCATATGAAGATCAAATGACGATATTCCCCATCGAGTTTTGATAAATGAGGATAATGGGAAATAAGATGTTTTGAGACCTACTGTTGGGAAATTATAGGGGGGCGACATCATATGCGCAGCGGAAGAACAAGAAAACAAAAATCCCCGATTCCCAAAAAGATGTTCGTCGTCGTGCGAAGATTGGTGCGCAAAAATCCGCAAAACACAAAACTGCGTATAGAGATTGTGTTACCTAGGGAGATCGTATATCCCTGTTTCCTTGCAGATCCTTAGGAAAGGGTGAAGGAGGTCAAGCGTCCTCCTCTCTAGCGGTGATCCACACAGCAGGGTTGCGACGACGCTCCTCAAAACTCCAGGCCTACTCTGAGGTGGAGAGGGAGAGGAGAATAGGAAGGGCAAGCAAAGACTCTAGCCTATGAGGCTGTGAATCCCTCCTATTTATAGAGATCCCGTGTCAAAACCCTAATGGGTCCTTTCCCTAGTGGGTATTGGATCTGCATCCAATAAGACAAGGGCTCCGTCGGATATCTCATATCCGAACCTCTACTCATCGCAATGCCTACCATATGTGTGTGACCCTCTAGGCCCAATATCGAGCTGGCCGTGAGTCATACCTGTCAGAACTCCTTCTAACTCAGTGAATTATTATCTCTGTAATAATTCACTCGACTCATCGACTACGGAAGTACTTGGCCACTACGCCGTAGTCCCCAGACGATACAGGGGAATCCAATCCATTGGACCTGTCTGTCCTCAGTTACCATGTACCTATAGTCCCTCATCCATCTAATATCCCAGAGACCGTATATCGAGCATGGTGCTGTCAGACCCATACGGTTTCTACTCGAGTCTCGCTCTAATCGGATTCTCCCGGAGAACTCTTTCTCTCTCAACCCGAATGACCCTGGCCAGGGATTTGTCTGAGCAAGAACACATGGGATATTCCTCTCATGATACCGAGAGTGGATGATCCTCTATCGACACTCAATAGCCCTCGTAAGGTCGACTACCACTCCCAATGACCAGCTGTACTAGATCTGGGAACAGCCAAACCTATAAGTCTGGTATCAAAGAGTGGAGCACTCATACAGGACATCCTTGGTGTCTCAAGTCTAAGAACCAGATACACCACTAGGACTACGGAATCGTTGTCTGACAATAAGGCATCATCAACCATCCAGCATTCCGTAAGCGGATCAATCAGTGAACTCATTCTCCAATGAGCACCTGTACTGTATCCCTAGTGTCCCTACACGAGCAGCTATGAGACCAGCTGCATCCATCATATGGACGGGTATACAGCACACCAGTCTATCCGGTTATCACGATGTCCCTCTCGAGTAACCTATGACCGGGATTATTTAGGATATGTGTTTAAAGGTGAATCGATCTCATTATCGTGATCTCATCATGATCCGATTCCCATTGCACAAATCCAAGGACATCACAATATATATGCATTTATGCAATAGTTATAAAGTGATATACGCCAAAATATAATAAGCAAAAAGATTCTGTATCAAGTCACACGTGCCATCACTCACGTGATTGGCTTGCTGGGCACTTATGACTAGCAATCTCCCACTTGACCTAAAGCCAATCACCTATGTGTCTGATCCCCATCAGACCCCTGTGACGCTCAAAGACAAAATGAGACAACGGCTTTATCAGTGGATCTGCAATGTTATCTTCGGATGGAACTCTTTCCACTGCTACATCTCCTCGGGTTACGATCTCTCTGATAAGCTGGAACCTCCTCAGAACACTTCTGATGAGACCCGGGTTCCCTTATTTGAGTAATCACCCCATAGTTGTCGCAATATAAGGAAGTCGACTTGTCGCTATCTGTATCGACTCCCAAATCTGTGATGAACTTCTTCACCCAGACTCCCTCCTTTGCTGCATCTAATGCGGCAATGTACTCCGCCTCTATGGTCGAGTCAGCAGTGGTATCTTGCTTGGAACTCTTCCAGCACACTGCTCCTCCATTCAAGGTGTACGCATACCCTGAATTCGACTTGTTATCATTGACATCAGACTGAAAACTTGAGTCTGTGTAGCCTTCAACCTTAAGGCTATTACCTCCATATACTAGTAAAAGATCCTTAGTCCTTCTCAAGTACTTAAGGATACACTTTACTGCTTTCCAGTGCTCCAAGCCTGGATCTGCCTGATACCTGCTCGTGACACTCAGAGCATGCGCTATATCAGGCCTAGTACATAGCATGGCATACATGATAGACCCTATTGCTGAGGCATAAGGTATCATATCCATGTTCGCCCTTTCTTCTGGAGTCTTTGGGGACATACTCGTAGAAAGCGATATTCCATGTCTCATCGGTATGAGACCTCTCTTGGAATTTTCCATGCCAAACCTTTTGACAATAGTTTCTATGTACCTGGACTGGGACAAGCCAAGCATCCTTTTGGATCTATCTCTATAGATTCTAATCCCCAAGATATAAGATGCTTCTCCTAAGTCCTTCATGGAGAAGTGTCTAGATAACCAAGCCTTTATTGTGGATAGCATTCCTATGTCATTCCCAATGATGAGGATGTCATCCACATATAACACCAAAAAGCTAATAGCACTCCCACTTACCTTTCTGTATACACAAGGCTCATCTTCGTTCTTAACGAAGTCATAAGATCTGATTGCCTCATCAAATCTTATGTTCCAACTTCGGGAAGCTTGCTTTAGTCCATAAATGGATCTAAGCAACCTACACACCTTATCTGGGCAGTTCTTGGACACGAATCCCTCAGGTTGCATCATATACACCTCCTCCTCCAGGTTCCCGTTGAGGAATGCGGTTTTCACATCCATCTGCCAGATCTCATAATCATAGTGTGCTGCAATAGCCAATAGAATTCTGATGGATTTTAGCATTGCTACGGGTGAGAAAGTTTCGTCGTAGTCAACACCTTGCCTTTGACGATACCCCTTAGCCACTAGCCTTGCTTTATAGGTCTCTACCTTTCCATCTACTCCGATCTTTTTCTTAAAGATCCACTTGCAACCAATGGGTACAATACCTTCGGGTGCATCAACTAGGTTCCAAACCTTATTGGAGTACATAGAATCCATCTCAGAATTCATGGCTTCTTTCCACTTCCCGGAGTCTATACTCATAATAGCCTCCTCGTAGGTCTGAGGATCAATATCCTCTACATCCTCTGCTCTAATATGTCCCACATATCTCTCAGGAGGATGGGATACTCTATCAGACCTACGTAAAGTTGAAACTTGTGTATTAGATACCTGAACAGACTCGGGCTGTAGAGTGGTGCTTGAGCTTGGTTCTCCAACCTCGCTCAATTCTATCATTCTCCCACTGTCTCCGTCAAGAATGTGTTCCTTCTCAAGGAACACTGCTCTCTTAGCTACAAAGACCTTTTGGTCCTCGAGATGATAGAAGTAATACCCACAAGTTTCCTTGGGGTATCCCACAAATTTACATCGCCCTGTCCTTGATTCTAACTTATCGGGGTTGTGTCTTTTAACATGGGCAGAGCAGCCCCAAATCTTAACAACCTTAAGATCAGGCTTCTTCCCTTTCCATATCTCATATGGTGTAGACACCACCGACTTAGTTGGAACTCTGTTCAGAAGGTAAGCTACGGTTTCTAGGGCATATCCCCAGAATGAGATGGGTAGGTCAGCGAAACTCATCATGGACCGTACCATATCTAATAATGTACGATTTCTCCTTTCAGAGACACCATTGAGCTGAGGTGTATAAGGAGGTGTCCATTGGGATAATATCCCATGATCCTTGAGGAACTGAGTAAACTCTGTACTTAAGTATTCACCTCCTCGATCTGATCGAAGAGTTTTGATACTCTTTCCAGTCTGGTTCTCCACCTCATTCTTATACTCTCTGAATTTCTCAAAAACCTCGGACTTGTACTTCATTAAGTACATATATCCATACCTTGAGAAATCATCAGTAAATGTAATGAAGTAGGAGTAACCTCCAATGGCATGAGTTGACATGGGTCCACATACATCACTATGTATGAGTTCCAACAACTCAGTGGCTCTCTCTCCAGTTCCAC
The DNA here is from genome assembly GCF_036884655.1 of Musa acuminata AAA Group. NCBI lineage: Eukaryota > Viridiplantae > Streptophyta > Magnoliopsida > Zingiberales > Musaceae > Musa > Musa acuminata. Next base: position 25,892,292 of record NC_088333.1, on the reverse strand, counting down.
TAAATGGAGAGTTGGTCAGTTTTCCACGAATGCAAGGCTCACAAGTTGCATATGACACATAGTCGAATGGATCTAGATATCCATCATTTAGCAACTTTTGAATCCATCTTTCATGGATGTGACCTAGCCTACAATGCCACAGGTATGCACTGTTCAACTCATCTCGTTTCCTTTTGGACACATTTATATTCATGATATGTGGAGTGGTGTCTAACATAAATAAACCATTATGCAATGTTCCTTTCGTGATGATCTTATCATCTAATAATATCGAACAACCATTGTTCTCAAAAACAAATTTATATCCACTAACTGTTAAACATGAAATGGAGATAATGTTTTTGATAATAGAAGGAACAAAATAACATGCATCTAATGCAATAAAAGCTCCACTAGGCAGATGTAGGGCGACCTCGCCAACAGCTAATACAGCAACTTTTGCTCCATTACCCATCTTGAGGTCCATCTCGCCTCTCTCTAGTCTCTTAGGCCTTGCCAGAACCTGCAACGAATTGCATATATGATAAGCACTACCGGTATCTAATACCCATGTGTTATCATAAGAGTCTGACAAATGGAGACTGATCATGAATGTACCTGAAGCTTCATCAAGCTTTTGTTTCGCCCTTTCTGCAAGGTACTCTTTGCAGTTTCTCTTCCAGTGCCCATCTTTACCACAGTGGAAGCACTGGCCTTTGTCCTTTGTTGGGTCTTTCTTAGCAACCTTTGCTTTACCTTGTTTGCCCTTGCCCTTTCCCTTCTTAAGGGACCTTTCTGCTTTCCTTTTCTTTCTGGTCTCACCAGTGTAGAGAACTGGCTTCTCTTTCTTAATAGTACTCTCTGCCTCCCTCAACATATTGAGGAGCTCTGGGAGAGTCACCTCAAGCTTGTTCATATTAAAATTCATTATGAACTGTGAAAAGGAATCTGGTAGGGACTGAAGCACAATGTCCACACACAAGTTATCCTCTAGGACCATTCCTAGACCTGTGAGTTTCTCTATCCACTCAATCATCTTTAGGACATGGTTCTGAACCGGTGTCCCCTCAGTCATCCTAGCGCGGAAAAGGCTCTTGGATATCTCATATCGTTGAGTCCTTCCCTGTTCCTCAAACAATTTACGGACATGTAGGAGAATGGATCTGGCATCCATCTTTTCATGTTGTCTCTGTAACTCTGGAGTCATAGAGCCCAACATATAGCACTGAGCAAGAGTGGAGTCATCAATGTACTTCACGTAGCGAGCGATCTCATCCTCGCTTGCCCCTTCTTCGGGCGTAGGCATCACTGTATCAAGGACGTACACGATTTTCTCCGCTGTGAGAACAATTCTCAAGTTACGGAGCCAATCCGTATAATTTGGACCAGTGAGGCGGTTGACATCAAGTATGCCACGTAAGGGATTTGAAAGCGACATTTTCTGAAAATAAAGATGTAGCAAAAATGAATAACATGCAGATTTTGCAAGAAATTAAACTATCAAGATATGGACTTCTATCTTAATATGCTCCCACTATTTTACTAACGAGTCACGCGACACCCTCAGCACGTGAAACGGAAGTCTCCGGCAGACTTCTAGTGGGGATCAGGATCCAATCAGCGTCTTAGTGTAACCTCGAGGGACTCGACCAATCACACTAAGCCTAAAAGGTAGACAACTCTTGCCGATCACAACTCCTTGTGATTCCCGTCCTGTTCGGCCTCCGAATCACCATGGCCTCGAGGGACTCGACCAACCATGATGCTCGGTTAAGTCAACACCTTCGTTACAAGATGAGTCTGATTTGATGATATACCCTCGAGGGACTCGACCAAGCATATCATGCCCTCAGGTCACCGGTGACATCTCTATGTCGTAAGCAAGATAGCGAATCGCGATATAGGTGAGTCTCGAGGGACTCGACCAACTCAACCTACACCGGGATTCGGTTCCTACTCATAACGATGGAAGGCCACGTGGGTCAATCTAATTGCCTCACATTTACCGACTTAATATTATCGAGAGATGTTTCTATGATTTGGTCTCCTAATATGACATGTCACACATATGCATATTTAATATATATCTACATCGCATGCAAATATATATACATAACTAGTATGTGTATAAGCAATCACACCAGATGATCATGGACCACAACCTAATATGATTAGGCCCGAGCCAGTAGGCCTAATCACTCACATCAAGATCTATGTGTGCAACGGTGCATCTCCATGCCTTGTGATCGTCCATCTCGTCCTCGTCGGTTCCGTCGACATCTTGATGCATCTCCATGCATCACGATCGTCCGTCTCGTGGGTCCCGCTATGGCATCCACGCTCCCGCTGCGCCTCCTCATGTGATTACAACTTAATCATAGGCACGCAGGCCCGACAATAAACGAGAAATATAATGGAGGTTCGCAGACCTCAATAATAATAATCACAAGTACACACATCACACGGTCCATGATCATCCGTCCACACATCATACATCACATGTATAAATAATCATCATCATGTAGGACTACTAGATAATAATAAAAATAATAATCAACTAAACCTTTTAATTAATTAATATTTTCTGAAATCAGGGATATATAGGGAATTTCTCAATTCATAAGGGTATTTTCGTAATTTGGACAAAAGACAGAAAATGGAATTTCTCAAATTCCGAGGGGCAAAACTGTCTTTTGCCCAGAAAACCCTAATATCCTTTCTCCTTTCGCTGCTGCCGCCGCCGCCACCCTGCCGGCGGCGGCCTGTGCGGCGGGGCGAGGGCACTGCCCTCGCCTGCAGGCGGCACGCCCGCTGGGGCCGCTGCCGCTGCAGGTGGGCGCCCCCGCGGGCGCCGCCGCCTCCGCGGGCGGTTCTGCCCGCGAGGCAGCGACCGCAGGCGGTGCTGCCTCGCTGGCGGCCGCCCCTGCGGGGTTTTTGCCCGTGGGAGCAGCGGCCACAGGCGCCGCTGCCCTGCGGTGCCTCAGCCCGCGCTGCTGCCCCGCGGCGCCTCTACCCGCGGGCTCAGCGGCCGCAGGCGCCTCTACCCGCGGGCTGCCAGCCCCGCCGGCAGCAAGCCTGCTGCAAGCAGGCCGCCGGCCGACTGCTGCAGACGCAGCCCCTGCGCTGCCCGCCTTCGGCTGCGCTGCACGCACGCAAATCGAGGGCAGCAACTGTTGCTGCCCTTTCTCGCTTTTGCGTCAACGATTTTGACGTCAAAATTCTTCCTAAACACAATACACGCAGTTCAAAACCAATCATTCGCACGAACAACCTGGCTCTGATACCACTGTTTGGAAATCATAGGGGGGCGACATCATATGCGCAGCGGAAGAACAAGAAAACAAAAATCCCCGATTCCCAAAAAGATGTTCGTCGTCGTGCGAAGATTGGTGCGCAAAAATCCGCAAAACACAAAACTGCGTATAGAGATTGTGTTACCTAGGGAGATCGTATATCCCTGTTTCCTTGCAGATCCTTAGGAAAGGGTGAAGGAGGTCAAGCGTCCTCCTCTCTAGCGGTGATCCACACAGCAGGGTTGCGACGACGCTCCTCAAAACTCCAGGCCTACTCTGAGGTGGAGAGGGAGAGGAGAATAGGAAGGGCAAGCAAAGACTCTAGCCTATGAGGCTGTGAATCCCTCCTATTTATAGAGATCCCATGTCAAAACCCTAATGGGTCCTTTCCCTAGTGGGTATTGGATCTGCATCCAATAAGACAAGGGCTCCGTCGGATATCTCATATCCGAACCTCTACTCATCGCAATGCCTACCATATGTGTGTGACCCTCTAGGCCCAATATCGAGCTGGCCGTGAGTCATACCTGTCAGAACTCCTTCTAACTCAGTGAATTATTATCTCTGTAATAATTCACTCGACTCATCGACTACGGAAGTACTAGGCCACTACGCCGTAGTCCCCAGACGATACAGGGGAATCCAATCCATTGGACCTGTCTGTCCTCAGTTACCATGTACCTATAGTCCCTCATCCATCTAATATCCCAGAGACCGTATATCGAGCATGGTTCTGTCAGACCCATACGGTTTCTACTCGAGTCTCGCTCTAATCGGATTCTCCCGGAGAACTCTTTCTCTCTCAACCCGAATGACCCTAGCCAGGGATTTGTCTGAGCAAGAACACATGGGATATTCCTCTCATGATACCGAGAGTGGATGATCCTCTATCGACACTCAATAGCCCTCGTAAGGTCGACTACCACTCCCAATGACCAGCTGTACTAGATCTGGGAACAGCCAAACCTATAAGTCTGGTATCAAAGAGTGGAGCACTCATACACGACATCCTTGGTGTCTCAAGTCTAAGAACCAGATACACCACTAGGACTACGGAATCGTTGTCTGACAATAAGGCATCATCAACCATCCAGCATTCCGTAAGCGGATCAATCAGTGAACTCATTCTCCAATGAGCACCTGTACTGTATCCCTAGTGTCCCTACACGAGCAGCTATGAGACCAGCTGCATCCATCATATGGACGGGTATACAGCACACCAGTCTATCCGGTTATCACGATGTCCCTCTCGAGTAACCTATGACCGGGATTATTTAGGATATGTGTTTAAAGGTGAATCGATCTCATTATCGTGATCTCATCATGATCCGATTCCCATTGCACAAATCCAAGGACATCACAATATATATGCATTTATGCAATAGTTATAAAGTGATATACGCCAAAATATAATAAGCAAAAAGATTCTGTATCAAGTCACACGTGCCATCACTCACGTGATTGGCTTGCTGGGCACTTATGACTAGCACCTACCACATAGCCAACAATCGCCATTGACCATGTCTCAATAAGCTCTGCTGAATCAGCAGTCTCGTATACAGCAATCTTCTTATCAGCCTGAACTTCTGGCGTAATGAATTCCAAGCTTAGATCTGGACTTCCAACCGGAGCCTTGAATAGGCTAGTCCAAGGCCGAGGGTCATTGGAAATTAGAGCAGGCTGCCGCGATCTAGAGCGCGACCTGCTTCGATGCTGCTTCATCGAAGGAGTTTCTCTCTGGAGAGGATATGGTGGAGGAGCAACTTGAGGGATAACGGTAGGGAGTCTTGCCATCGTTTCAACCCTCCCGCCACCGTCGCCAGCCCTAGGGGTCGTCGATGCCATGTTTGATCCCTCTTCTGGTCACCGCTACAGAATCGTCACCATAGGGAAAAGTCACCGCTGCAGAATTTCAGATCGTCGCTACAGTACCGTCGCCTTAGATCTGGTCGCCGCTGCAGTGTCGTCGCCGCTACAGTACCGTCGAACCAGATCTGGTCGCGCTGCAGTGTCGTCGGCGCTACAGTACGTCGACCTAGATCTTCAATACATGAAGTTATAATCATAACAAGGTAGAAAGGTCAGAATCTTGGAAGTTGCAAATATTCGAATCGTTACGTCTAAATAGGAGATATATCAAGTGCAAGGCTAGCACAATTCAAAGTTCCTCATATTCAAAGCAAATGTAGAGATTGTCAATTCAATCTCACTGGTATATATGCTTCAAACAGTATGCAAGAAAGAAATACTCTTTGGTCTGACCTGACTAATATTGTAAATGGCTGTCTTAATGTACCTTGGATTGTTCTTGGAGACTTTAATACTGTTCGGTACACAAATGAAAAAGAGGGGGGTAGACAACTTTCAGAAAGCCAGCTTCAAAGTTTTAATGATTATATTGACACTGCAGCATTATTTGATTTGAAATCTGTGGGTAATTGGCTCTCCTGGAGTAATCAAGGTGCTGCTAACAGAAAAATAATGGCTCGACTTGATAGGTGTTTGATTAATCATGAATGGTTAATAGTTTACCCAGATTCACTTCTTGAGTATGGTGCTCCTTTGTTTTCTGACCATTCTTTAATGTATATACACGTAGAAAAATCGACACCAAGAGGCAAGAAAATCGTTTAGATTCTTTAACATGTGGAGTACTCATCCTCAATTTCTTGATATTATCAGATCTGCTTGGAATGTTAATGTGCATGGATCCCCCCCTTACATCTTATGTCAAAAGCTCAAAGCCTGTAAAGCAGCACTAAAGGAGTGGAATACAAATACCTTTGGCAATATTAACACCAGAGTTCAATTTTGCAGAAATGAACTAATGTCATTGCAACATGAGCTGCAACTTCAGCCAAATGATGAAAATATTATCTATAAAGAGACAGAAGCCAGAAATAACTTCATGCAAGCCTTAAAACAGGAGGAAAGTTTTGCAAAGCAGAAGTCTCGACAGAATTGGCTTACACTAGGGGATTCCAATACTAAATTTTTCTATGCTTCAATTGCTACTCGAAGGGCTGTTAACCGTATCAGCAAATGCAGAGACAAAGATGATAATCTTATTGAGAATTTAGATGAGGTTAAAGCACACATAGAGCAATTTTTTTATTCCTTACCCAATCAAGCTGGGAAACCTAATAACATTCATGTGGAGCCGACTAGAAAACTTGATTCGGAAGCTATTTCAATCCTCAATGCCCCAATTACAGATGACGAAATTGTACGTGTTGTCATTAAGTCACCAAAGCACAAAAGCCCAGGTCCAGATGGATTTCCAACTGAATTTTACCAAACTGCTTGGTCTATTATTGGAAATGATGTGATCAAGGCTTGCCAACATTTCTTCTCTTCAGGTCATATTCTTATAGAGATGAATTGCACTTTTATTTCTTTAATTCCGAAGAATGCAGGGGCTGATTCACTAGAGAACTATCGACCCATATCATTATGCAACTTTGTTTACAAGATCATCTCCAAAGTATTGGCAAATAGAATGCAAAAGATAATACACAAGATTATTAGCCCAAATCAAGCTGCTTTCATCAAAGGGAGAAGTATACATCATAACATTTTGCTTGCTAATGACTTGGTCAAAGATTTACACTCAAAAGCAAGAGGGACAAAAATCTGTTTTAAAGCTGATTTACGGAAATCCTTTGATTCAGTTAATAGGAAGTTTATCTATAAGATGCTCCTCGATATGAACTTCCCACAGCAATAGGTTAATTGGATTCAATCTTGCCTGGAAACTCCAAAGTTTTCGATACTCTTTAATGGCTCACCTATTGGTTTTTTTGGGAGCACGAATGACATCCGACAAGTTGATCCACTATCTCCGTATCTTTTTACTATTGCGATGGAAGGACTTAGCTGTATGTTAAAACACACAGTCTTAAATGGCAGCATTAAGGTACCCATTGCTGGTTCTGTTCATATATCACATATAACATTTGCAGATGACTTACTTATCTTTCTCCAAAATGAACCAACTTCAGTAAAGAACCTTGCTACTATTATGAATGACTTTGGTATGGTTTCTGGACTTCAGTTAAATCATGCGAAAAGTAAAGTATATATGAGCCCTTACGTTGAGGATAAGGTCTTTATTGTGCAAACTTTGGGGATTAGTGAGGGAAGCTTGCCAGTTCCTTATTTGGGTCTCCCGCTCATATCCACAGGCATTCACAAAACCCATTGTCAACCAATCTTGCAAAAAATAATGAATATAATTTCTTCTTGGAAAAATAGGTTTCTATCAAAAGCAGGACGACTCGAACTCATCCGTTCGGTATTGCACTCCTACTCTATATATTGGTGTAATGCATTTCTTCTGCCTGCTGGACTTCTCCATGATATTGAACGGTTATTAATGAACTTCTTCTGAAATGGCACAAATGATAAGGCAATGCATATGGTAAATTGGGATAGCATTTGCAAACCGAAAGATGAAGGGGGGCTAAACTTTAGAAATATTAGAGATTGGAATCAAGCTTGTATGGTACAGCAATTGTGGGATCTTTTGCAAAACAAATGTTCCTTATGGTCACATTGGGTTTCTGCTAGGTATCTTTCAAAGGAATCAATCTGGGAAATTTCAACAAGAACATACCACTCTGCAGCTTGGAAAGGAATTTTAAAGGCAAGGAATTGGCTAAAATTCCTATGCAATCTCTTCTGGTACTAGTACAAATATGTGGTTTGATCCTTGGGTAAATGGGAAGAGTATATTTCAATTATATGGTGACAGAATATGAAAAGATCTTGGGGCTCCCAAAGATTGGAAGGTTTCTGAGTTCATTGCTAACGGTGCTTGGTGTCTCCCTAATCCTATTTCTCCCGAAATATTATCACTTTGGCCGACTATTATAGCTATTCCAATCAGGAACAACTCTTCAGATATACTTATTTGGCCTCATGACAATGGTAAATTTAGTGCCACATCCGCATGGAATCAAATTAGGCAAAGAAATAACAAGTGGGTCCCAAGCAGTTGGACATGGGATCGACCGGGATCACAAAGACATTCCTTATGTACATGGCAGGCTCTTCTCAATAAACTACCGACAATATGAAAAGAAGAGGTATCTATCATGTTAACCGATGCTCCCTTTGTATGCAACAAGAAGAAACTGTTGACCACCTCTATTTTGCTTGTGATTATACAAAATGGATATGGAAGGAGATTCTCCAGCGATTTGAACTCAATAGACTGCCGCAACCAAACTTGCACCAAGAACTAAGCGACCTCACGCAATGTTTCTCAAGAAAAGGGCCTCTAACATAACTGGCAAAGGTTACTTTCAGATGCGCTATTTGGTGGATGTGGAAGGAGAGATGTAACAGAATATTTGAATGCCAACACACAAACAATGCTCAATTATTGAAAGAGATTATTAGAGACTCAAGATCCTGTATGGAGCAAGATCTCAAAACGGAGCACTTTACCCAAAGAGAAAAAGATATTTTTATCAAATTTAATTTTGCTATTAGCTAAAGATCTTGGGAATGTTGCCAAATTATGTTCCCACACGTAGTTTTTATATATATCTGGATAAATATTTTCTATATTGATTATAATTAGGAGTTATAGTCTACAGCATGTGTAGTCATAACTATCGCATTCGCACTCTATGAGTTACTTGGCTTGTCTATGACTTGTATAGATAAAGCTATTTGTAGAAACTTTACACATAATCAATTTACTTTTACTTACCAAAAAAAAAAATGTAGAGGTAAAATTACAGTAAGGAAAGATCAGGACCACTTGCAATACGAAAGATTTCTAGCTTGCAATAGGAATGATCAGAACACTTGCAGGAGAAAAGATTTTTTTTTGGTAAGTGCAGGAGAAAAGATTGAGACACTTGCAATAAGAAAGATTAGAAAGCTTACAATATGATACCGGGGAGGGTAAAATTGCAGAATGGATGTTCAGATAGAACAGTTGTTCAGATAGAAATGTCACAGAAGGTAATGAACGAACTCTTGAAGAAACTTCGGTAAAACGTAAAATAGTTCACCACCAAGTTTAAAAATCAAAAGGGATACAGAAGATCACCACCCTAATGATAATAAGCAAGGATACAGAACTGAAAGCGAAAGACTCACCACTCAAGGATACTTCCAAGAGATACAGAGTTCACAAGAGCACTCCAAGAGAGCTTCTGCCAATATCCTTTGTTTTCTAAAAGTCCTTTCTAAGTCCTAAACACCAAAATAAATACTAGTGCATGAAACAACCCTTCATGCATAGGGAATTTCGAAATTAAGTGTTTACAGCTATTAACCAACTATTTTAATGCACTCATTGGTAATGAAGAGATGTTCACAGCTGCCAACCAACTCCTTTAATGCATTCCTTTGTCTTAAAGAAAAGTACCTTGAAACAGCTTTAACTTTGTGCAGAGAATATGCTGATGAGCTGTCATATTTGAGTGTGCTGAGATAAAGATTATGAGGCATCATTATTGACTGAAAAAGATACTAGATCATAATCAAGGCTCATATAATCAGATTTTAGTAAATTAGACACTCCTGTGTCAATCTCCCCCGGTTGAATGAAACTTGTCCTCAAGTCTTCGTTTGATTCATCAACATGATTATAAAAAGGACTCAAATCAGCCACATTAAATGTTGGGGATACTCCGTAATCTTCAGGTAGCTCTATCTCATAAGCATTTCTACCAATTCTCTTAAGCACCTTGAATGGACCATCAGCCTTTGGTTTCAATTTTCCAAATTTTCCCGGCGGAAACCTCTCCTTCCTTAGATGAATCCAAACCAAATCACCTGCATTAAACTCCACAAGTTTTCTGTGTTTGTTAGCAGCTTGCATGTACCTCTCATTTTGTTTCTCAATGGTTGCTTTCACACCCTCATGTAGCTTCTTTATCTGCTTAGCTCTTTCATCAGCATCTCCACTAAATTGCTTTGTTGTAGAATGAGGGATTAAGTCCAAAGGACCAGCAGGATTAGCACCATAAACTACCTCAAAAGGACTCTTACCAATACTATGATGCATAGAACGATTGTAGGCAAACTCAATTTGTGGAAGAATGACATCCCATTGCTTAATATTCTTGCCAACATAGCTTCTAAGCAAATTTCCCAAGCTTCGGTTTGTTACCTCAGTTTGCCCATCGGTTTGTGGATGATGCAAGCTGCTGAAATTCAAAGAAGTACCCAGCTTCCTCCAAAGAGTTCTCAAAAAATGACTAACAAATTTTGAATCTCGATCAGACACCATAGTTCTTGGAATACCATGCAATTTAACAATCTCCTTAAAATATAAATCAGTAATATGAGATGCATCATTTGATTTATTGCATGGAACAAAGTGAGACATTTTTGAAAATCTGTCAACAACAACCATGATAGAATCCTTGTTATTTTGAGTTCTTGGCAGTCCTAAGACGAAATCAAGACTCACATCCTCTCATGGAGCATTTGGTACTGGCAATGGAGTGTACAAACCAGAATTTTGACTTATTGTTTTTGCCAAATGACATAATCGGCATTGCTTCACATGTCTATCCACATCTCTGAACATTTTAGGCCAGTAGAAATTTGATTGAACAAGAGCTAGAGTCTTGTTCCTGCCGAAATGTCCTCCCAAAACACCACCATGAGCTTCAGCTAGAATTACTTGTCTCCAAGAACAAGATGGAACATATAAAGCATTAGCTCGAAAAAGAAAACCATCAAAGATCGAAAATTGTTGACAGGAACCTGATTTACAATTCTGCCATATCGAGCCAAAATCCACATCATTCTCATATAGATCTTTGAATGTTTCAAATCCAACCACTTTGACTTCCATTGCTGATAATAAAGAATGCTTTCTGCTCAATGCGTCAGCAACTACATTTTGAACACCAGATTTGTGCTTGATTGTAATGTTGTAAGATTGTAAGAACTCCACCCAAGCTGCATGCCTCTTGTTTAGCTTGTGCTGATGATTAATGAACTTTAATGCCTCGTGATCAGAATATAGAACAAATGGCTTGGCGAGAAGATATTGACTCCAATGAGACAAAGCTCGATAAATCGCATAAAACTCCTTATCATAAGTAGAGTATTTCTTTCTCGTATCATTCAGCTTTTCATTAAAAAATGCAATGGGCTTTCCGTCTTTACTCAAAACAACACCAATTCCCACATTAGATGCATCACATTCAACTTCAAACACATTATCAAAATTTGGTAGAACTAAGATAGGAGCTTCAGTAACCTTTCTTTTCAAAAGCTCAAAAGCATCATTAGCCTCATTAGTCCATTTGAATTTATCACATTTCAGACATTCGGTGATTGGAGCGACAATAGAGCTGAAACTCTTGATGAATCTTCTATAAAAAGATGTTAAGCCATGGAAACTCCTCACATCATGTAATGAAGCAGGTGTTGGCCAATTGAGAATAGCTTCAACCTTGCTTTGATCCATCATGATTCCATCTTTTGAAACAACATACCCCAAAAACACCACACTAGAAGTAAAGAAATCACATTTCTTTAGATTAGCATAAAGTTTTTGCTTCCTCAAAATAAGAAAGATCTCTTTCAGATGACTCATATGCTTCTCTTCACTCTTGCTGTACACCAATATATCGTCAAAATAAACGACAACAAATATTCCAATGCATGGCTTAAGTATGTGATTCATAAATCTCATGAATGTGCTAGGAGCATTAGATAGTCCAAATGGCATAACCAACCATTCATATAAGCCTTCTCTAGTTTTAAACGCTGTTTTCCACTCATCTCCGGGCCTCATTCTTATTTGGTGATAGCCACTCCTCAAATCAATTTTAGAGAAAATATAAGCACCACACAATTGATCAAGTAAATCATCCAACCTTAGAATAGGAAAGCGATAGTCCACTGTGATTTTGTTGATGGTGCGACTGTCCACGCACATTCTCCAAGAACCATCCTTCTTAGGCACTAACAAAGCAGGAACCGCACAAGGACTCATGCTCTCCCGGATTAACCCTTTTTTAACCAATTCATCAACTTGCCTTTGAAGTTCTTCATGCTCCTTGGGACTCATTCTATATGCTGCCTTATTAGGTAGAACAGCCCTAGGAATAAGATCAATGTGATGCTAGATATCTCTCAAGGGTGGAAGGCCATGTGGAATCTCTTCCAGTATAACATCTTGAAATTCTTCTAGGATTGGTTGCATGATTTTCGGTGTCTCCTTATGTTGTTCGTTCTCCTCTACTACCATTAGGGCCAAAACATGACCGCCCTTGTCCAATTCATATCTGCATTCTCTATAAGAAAAATAAAAGCACTAACTTCCTTCTTTGGCACACTGATTTCGGAAGGTTGTAATGGAGCTAAGATAATCTTCTTCTTTTTTTTTTGTAAGTAAAAGTAAAATTCATTATGTGTAAAGTTTCTACAAATAGCTTTATATATACAAGTCATAGACAAAGCCAAGTAACTCATAGAGTGCTAATGCGATAGTTATGACTACACATGCTGTAGACTATAACTATCTGTGGGTACATTATTTGGCATCATTCCCAAGATCTTTAGCTAATAGCAAAATTAAATTTGATAAAAATATCTTTTTCTCTTCGGGTGAAGTGCTCGGTTTTGAGTTCATGCTCCATACAGGATCTTGAGTCTCTAATAATCTCTTTCAAGAGCTGAGCATTGTTTGTGTGTTGACATTCAAAGATTCTATTACATCTCTCCTTCCACATCCACCAAATAGCACATCTGAAAATAACCTTTGCCAGTTGTGTAAGAGGCCCTTTTCTTGAGAAACATTGCATAAGGTCGCCTAGTTCTTGGTGCAAGTTTGGTTGCGGCAGTCTATGGAGTTCAAATCGCGGGAGAATCTCCTTCCATATCCATTTTGTATAATCACAAGCAAAATAGAGGTGGTCAACAGTTTCTTCTTGTTGCAAACAAAGGGAGCATCGGTTAACATGATAGATACCTCTTCTTTTCATATTGTCTATTGTAGGTAGTTTATTGAGAAGGGCCTGCCATGTACATAAGGAGTGTCTTTGTGATCCCGGTCGATCCCATGTCCAACTGCTTGGGACCCACTTGTTATTTATTTGCCTAATTTGATTCCATGCGGATGTGGCACTAAATTTACCATTGTCATGAGGCCAAATAAGTATATCTGAAGAGTTGTTCCTGATTGGAATAGCTATAATAGTCGGCCAAAGTGATAATATTTCGGGAGAAATAGGATTAGGGAGACACCAAGCACCGTTAGCAATGAACTCAGAAACCTTCCAATCTTTGGGAGCCCCAAGATCTTTTCATATTCTGTCACCATATAATTGAAATATACTCTTCCCATTTACCCAAGGATCAAACCACATATTTGTACTAGTACCAGAAGAGATTGCATAGGAATTTTAGCCAATTCCTTGCCTTTAAAATTCCTTTCCAAGCATTAATAGAGTATGCAAGAAAGGAACTAATGTCATTGCAACATGAGCTGCAACTTCAGCCAAATGATGAAAATATTATCTACAAAGAGATGGAAGCCAGAAATAACTTCATGCAAGCCTTAAAACAGGAGGAAAGTTTTGCAAAGCAGAAGTCTCGATAGCATTGGCTTACACTAGGGGATTCCAATACTAAATTTTTCTATGCTTCAATTGCTACTCGAAGGGCTGTTAACCGTATCAGCAAATGCAGAGACAAAGATGATAATCTTATTGAGAATTTAGATGAGGTTAAAGCACACACAGAGCAATTTTTTTATTCCTTACTCAATCAAGCTGGGAAACCTAATAACATTCATGTGGAGCCGACTAGAAAACTTGATTCGGAAGCTATTTCAATCCTCAATGCCCCAATTACAGATGACGAAATTGTATGTGTTGTCTTTAAGTCACCAAAGCACAAAAGCCCAGGTCCAGATGGATTTCCAGCTGAATTTTACCAAACTGCTTGGTCTATTATTGGAAATGATGTGATCAAAGCTTGCCAACATTTTTTCTCTTCAGGTCATATTCTTAGAGAGATGAATTGCACTTTTATTTCTTTAATTCCGAAGAATGCAGGGGCTGATTCACTAGAGAACTATCGACCCATATCATTATGCAACTTTATATATAAGATCATCTCCAAAGTATTGGCAAATAGAATGCAAAAGGTATTACACAAGATCATTAGCCCAAATCAAGCTGCTTTCATCAAAGGGAGAAGTATACATCATAACATTTTGCTTGCTAATGACTTGGTCAAAGATTTGCATTCAAAAGCAAGAGGGACAAAAATCTGCAGTAAAGCTGATCTAAGGAAAGCCTTTGATTCAGTTAATAGGAAATTTATCTATAAGATGCTCCTTGATATGAACTTCCCACAGCAATGGATTAATTGGATTCAATCTTGCCTAGAAACTCCAAAGTTTTCGATACTCTTTAATGGCTCACCTATTGGTTTTTTTGGGAGCACGAATGGCATCCGACAAGGTGATCCACTCTCTCCGTATCTCTTTACTATTGCGATGGAAGGACTTAGCTGTATGTTGGAACACGCAGTCTTAAATGGCAGCATTAAGGTACCCAGTGCTGGTTCTGTTCATATATCACATATAACATTTGCAGATGACTTACTTATCTTTCTCCAAAATGAACCAACTTCAGTAAAGAACCTGGCTACTATTATGAATGACTTTGGTATGGTTTCTGGACTTCAGTTAAATCATGCGAAAAGTAAAGTATATATGAGCCCTTACGTTGAGGATAAGGTCTTTATTTCACAAACTTTGGGGGTTAGTGAAGGAAGCTTGCCAGTTCCTTATTTGGGTCTCCCGCTCATATCCTCAGGCATTCACAAAACCCACTGTCAACCTATCTTGCAAAAAATAAAGAATAGAATTTCTTCTTGGAAAAATAGGTTTCTATCAAAAGCAGGACGACTCGAACTCATCCGTTCGGTATTGCACTCCTACTCTATATATTGGTGTAATGCATTTCTTCTGCCTGCTGGACTTCTCTAAGATATTGAACGGTTATTAATGAACTTCTTCTGGAATGGCACAAATGATAAGGCAATGCATATGGTAAATTGGGATAGCATTTGCAAACCGAAAGATGAAGGGGGGCTAAATTTGAGAAATACTAGAGATTGGAATCAAGCATGTTTGGTACAGCAATTGTGGGATCTTTTGCAAAACAAATGTTCCTTATGGTCACATTGGGTTTTTGCTAAGTATCTCTCAAAGGAATCAATATGGGAAATTTCAACAAGAACATACCACTCTGCAGCTTGGAAAGGAATTTTAAAGGCAAGGAATTGGCTAATCAAACACATTTCGTATGCAATCTCTTCTGGAACTAGTACTAATATGTGGTACGATCCTTGGGTGAATGGGAAGAGTATATTTCAATTATATGGCGATAGAATACGAAAAGATCTTGGGGCTCCCAAAGACTGGAAGGTTTCCGAGTTCATCGCTAACGATACTTGGTGTCTCCCTAATCCTATTTCTCCTGAAATGTTATCACTTTGGCCGACTATCATAGCTATTCGAATCAGGAATAACTCTTCAGATATACTTATTTGGCCTCATGACAATGGTAAATTTAGTGCCACATCCGCATGGAATCAAATTAGGCAAAGAAATAACAAGTGGGTCCCAAGCAGTTGGACATGGGATCGACCGGGATCACAAAGACACTCCTTATGTACATGGCAGGCCCTTCTCAATAAACTACCTACAATAGACAATATGAAAAGAAGAGGTATCTATCATGTTAACCGATGCTCCCTTTGTTTGCAACAAGAAGAAACTGTTGACCACCTCTATTTTGCTTGTGATTATACAAAATGGATATGGAAGGAGATTCTCCAGCGATTTGAACTCAATAGACTGCCGCAACCAAACTTGCACCAAGAACTAGGCGACCTTATGCAATGTTTCTCAAGAAAAGGGCCTCTTACACAACTGGCAAAGGTTATTTTCAGATGTGCTATTTGGTGGATGTGGAAGGAGAGATGTAATAGAATCTTTGAATGTCATCACACAAACAATGCTCAGCTCTTGTAAGAGATTATTAGAGACTCAAGATCCTGTATGGAGCATGAACTCAAAACCGAGCACTTCACCCGAAGAGAAAAAGATATTTTTATCAAATTTAATTTTGCTATTAGCTAAAGATCTTGGGAATGATGCCAAATAATGTACCCACAGGTAGTTATAGTCTACAGCATGTGTAGTCATAACTATCGCATTAGCACTCTATGAGTTACTTGGCTTTGTCTATGACTTGTATAGATAAAGCTATTTGTAGAAACTTTACACATAATGAATTTTACTTTTACTTACCAAAAAAAAAAAAAGCATTAATAGAGTTAGGATTCTATAAGACCCATATTCTACCAAAAGTTTCATTTGAGTCATTGGTAAACAGTTCTGCGTCCGGCCATATTAAATTCTTTTGAGCTTGAACGCGCGATTGTTTAATTTTCGTTTCCACTAGAATAACAATATCACATGCGGCAGACTTGATTATTCTGTTGAGCTCCCGACATTTCTCCGACTTATTAAGTCCGCGAACATTCCAGCATGTTATCTTCATTAGTAATAAACAAATTAAAAGGTAGTAAGGTATTCATCCTACGACTTTGGATGGATTGTACCATCCTTTTTCTTATCCTTCGGTTTTGTATTTTCTTCCCGCACAATATCCTTACCTTTTATGGCTTTATTCCTATATTTATCCACTTCATCTACAGCTTGCAGATTTTTAAACTTTAAAGTACCTTGAATCATGTGGTCTTGATTGGCAGGGTTTGTTGAAGCTCGATAAGATTGTTGCAGCACAATATCCTGGATAGTACTTGTTGGAGCAGCGTGGCTAGAGAGGTTTGTTGGGGCATGAGTTTGTTGAGTCGGAATATCCTTGTTGGCGATGTTTGTTGTGGCCTGAGTTTGTTGAGGAAGAATATCGTTGCTGGCGAGATTTGCTTGGGCCTGTGTTTGTTGAGCTATTATGGATGGATCCGATGATATTAGAAGAGATGAAGTTCCTGACTTATGTTTCTCCTGTCCACTAGTACCATGGGAAACCTCTGTTGTGGAAGGCTCTGACATTATAGGAAGAGATAAAGTTTTGGAATTGTCCTTCTGTCCGCGGTGCTTTCCTTGCGAGTCGGAATGCTCAATAGTTTTCGCCACCATCGGTGCTACTGCCATTAGAGAAGAATCACTTTGTTGCTGAGGTGCTTGACGTGGTCGATAGACCTTTGTGGTTGGTTGTGGGGTTTGCTGACAAGCTCCATTTGCATGACCAAAAGATAAGCAACGCTGACATCGTTGTGGCTTCCAGGAATATGAGACATGTACCTTCCGAGTGTTCCCGTCAAGATCGCGATAGAAAACTTCATTAGGAAGATCTTCATCAGAAGAAACCAGCACACATGCTCGTGCAAATGCTAATCTCGTCTGAGCTGCTGTTGCTTTGTCGATGTAGAGTGGCTGTCCCAGAGTGCTGCATAACTTTGCAATAAAACGTCGACTCCAAAGATGTAGAGGCAGTCCTTGAAAGGATACCCATAATGGAATAGACTGTAGGCTATCTAACTCCAAACGGACATCAGGAGACCAACGTCGTAAAATCATTGGATGACCGCGGATAGTCCAGAATCCTTCGAGGATTCGTTGCAAATCTTCTTCAGAGTATAGCTTGCAAACAAAGAATCCGTTCTCCAGCATATGAAGATCAAATGACGATATTCCCCATCGAGTTTTGATAAATGAGGATAATGGGAAATATGAAGATCAAATGACGACACTGCAGCGGCGACCAGATCTAGGGCGACGTACTGTAGCGCCGACGACACTGCAGCGGCGACCAGATCTAGGTCGACGGACTGTAGCGGCGACGATACTGCAGCGGCGACCAGATCTAGGGCGACGGTACTGTAGCGGCGGTGACACTGCAGCGGCGACCAGATCCAGATCTAGGTCGACGTACTGTAGCGCCGACGACACTACTGCGCGACCAGATCTGGTTCGACGGTACTGTAGCGGCGACGACACTGCAGAGCGACGGTACTGTAGCGACGATCTGAAATTCTGCAGCGGTGACTTTTCCCTATGGTGACGATTCTGTAGCGGTGACCAGAAGAGGGATCAAACATGGCATCGACGGCCCCTAGGGCTGGCGACGGTGGCGGGAGGGTTGAAACGATGGCAAGACTCCCTACCGTTATCCCTCAAGTTGCTCCTCCACCATATCCTCTCCAGAGAGAAACTCCTTCGATGAAGCAGCATCGAAGCAGGTCGCGCTCTAGATCGCGGCAGCCTGCTCTAATTTCCAATAACCCTCGGCCTTGGACTAGCCTATTCAAGGCTCCGGTTGGAAGTCCAGATCTAAGCTTGGAATTCATTACGCCAGAAGTTCAGGCTGATAAGAAGATTGCTGTATACGAGACTGCTGATTCAGCAGAGCTTATTGAGACATGGTCAATGGCGATTGTTGGCTATGTGGTAGGTCTCAAAACATCTTATTTCCCATTATCCTCATTTATCAAAACTCGATGGGGAATATCGTCATTTGATCTTCATATGCTGGAGAACGGATTCTTTGTTTGCAAGCTATACTCTGAAGAAGATTTGCAACGAATCCTCGAAGGATTCTGGACTATCCGCGGTCATCCAATGATTTTACGACGTTGGTCTCCTGATGTCCGTTTGGAGTTAGATAGCCTACAGTCTATTCCATTATGGGTATCCTTTCAAGGACTGCCTCTACATCTTTGGAGTCGACGTTTTATTGCAAAGTTATGCAGCACTCTGGGACAGCCACTCTACATCGACAAAGCAACAGCAGCTCAGACGAGATTAGCATTTGCACGAGCATGTGTGCTGGTTTCTTCCGATGAAGATCTTCCTAATGAAGTTTTCTATCGCGATCTTGACGGGAACACTCGGAAGGTACATGTCTCATATTCCTGGAAGCCACAACGATGTCAGCGTTGCTTATCTTTTGGTCATGCAAATGGAGCTTGTCAGCAAACCCCACAACCAACCACAAAGGTCTATCGACCACGTCAAGCACCTCAGCAACAAAGTGATTCTTCTCTAATGGCAGTAGCACCGATGGTGGCGAAAACTATTGAGCATTCCGACTCGCAAGGAAAGCACCGCGGACAGAAGGACAATTCCAAAACTTTATCTCTTCCTATAATGTCAGAGCCTTCCACAACAGAGGTTTCCCATGGTACTAGTGGACAGGGGAAACATAAGTCAGGAACTTCATCTCTTCTAATATCATCGGATCCATCCACAATAGCTCAACGAACTCAGGCCCAAGCAAATCTCGCCAGCAACGATATTCTTCCTCAACAAACTCAGGCCACAACAAACATCGCCAACAAGGATATTCCGACTCAACAAACTCATGCCCCAACAAACCTCTCTAGCCACGCTGCTCCAACAAGTACTATCCAGGATATTGTGCTGCAACAATCTTATCGAGCTTCAACAAACCCTGCCAATCAAGACCACATGATTCAAGGTACTTTAAAGT